>NC_056472.1:118829-289362 GCF_008729295.1 Plectropomus leopardus
AAAACCAACAGCTGAACTATAAACACACGTCATAAATAATATGAATATTTACAAACACAAGTGGAAACAAAGCCTGTATTACATTACAAGCAAAATACAGAGGCTTTGTTAATGTGAAGGGTACCATGACAACAACAACAAGCAGAACAACCTCATGATTTTGACATTTTGACACAGCTGTTTTTGTTGTCAGTACATGTTGTGGACAAAGACAAGAGTAGCCTCCTGTTTTATTCATTGCACAAAACAATCTGCTTCTCATTGTCAGCAGCATGAGACCATTAAAATGTGTGGTGTGTGTGTGTGTGTGTGTGTGTGTGTGTGTGTGTGTGTGTGTGTGTGTGTGTGTGTGGTCTGTGAGCTAAGGATGCTGGCAATTACACAAATATTAATTCACATTTAAGTGCATTCACTCATCCTCCACGACCCACACACACACACACACACACACACACACACACACACACACACACACACAGCCTCATACTTCCCCTCCAAAAATCTCTGACACACTCTGCCTCCATTACCGCCTACTGTCAGACCACTGTTCTCCTGGCATGGCCGCCCCTCGACACCAGCACTGCCCAGTCACTGGTGGCTTTGGCACTCATCCTTAGCTTGCTCTCCACGTGAAGAGGTCCTTGTGTGTTGGTGGCTGACCCCCAGAGTGCCTGTGGAGAGAGGTTTCATAAAGAGATCTTTGATTGGAGCAGATTACGGCCCTCCAGCAGTGAAGGCTGTCAGTTTGACATTCACGGCAGGAAGCGACACTCTGAGCCCGGGGGTTAAACTACACAACATATCATTATTTGCTCACTATTTTAAAATACTTTATGTTGCAGATATAGTGAAAGATCAGTGTAATGTCCCCTGTAGAGAAAATGAAAGAGAATGAGTTTGGCTCCCTGCATGTTCATGATGAACATGTAGTGTTGCAGAGACTAACAGCACAGAGCATTGATTTGCAGGCAGGCTGCTGAGTCAGACCTCGGACACAGGTAATTTGGATAAGGCAACATGGCCTGGAATTTATTTGGACTGTTTTTCCCCCATTGACCTTCACCAACTCACTAATTTGATTTCCGCATCCAAGCCATCAGCCTGTTAGACCCCATCCCAACTAGGCTACTTAAGGAAGTTTTACCCTTAACAGACAATTCTTTATTAGATATAATCAATGTGTCTTTATTAACAGGCTATGTACCACAGTCCTTTAAAGCAGCTGTCATTAAACCTCTTCTAAAGAAGCCCACTCTCGATCCAGAGGTTTTAACTAACTATAGATCGATATCTACTCTCCCTTTTATTTCTAAAATCCTTGAGAACGTGGTTGCTCATCAACATTGTGACTTTCTTGAAGACAATAGTTTATTCGAGGACTTTCAGTCAGGTTTCAGAGTTCATCATAGTACAGAGACGGCACTAGTAGAAATGACTAACGACTTATTGATTGCCTCTGATAGAGGTCTGGTCTCTGTTTTAATCCTATTAGATCTCAGTGCCGCATTTGACACCACTGACCATCAACTCTTAGCTGGTTTAAATAATACTTATCAGATTGTTCCCAGTTTGTTCACATCAATGATCAATCCTCCGTGCATACTGTCTGCTTCAGAGTGCCACACAGCTCTGTGCTTGGACCAATCCTTTTTTACTTTATATGTGCTTCCCCTAGGCAACATAATTAGAAATCACTCTGTAAATTTCCATTGTTATGCTGATGATACACAACTGTATCTATCAATGAAACCAGATTAAAGTGATCAGTTATCTTTACTTCAAACATGTCTTTAGGACATAAATGTCTGGATGAGCTGTAATTTCTTGATGTTGCAGTCAGACAAAATTGAAGTTATTGTTCTTGGCCCCAAACACCTCAGAAACTCCCTTTCTAAGGATATAAATTCTCTAGATGGCAATACCTTGGCCTCAAGGAACTGTAAGGAGCCTCAGAGTTTTATTCGATCAAGATTTATCTTTTGCCTCCCATATAAAACAAACTTCTAGGACTGCTTTCTTTCACTTGTGTAACATCGCAAAAATTAGACATATCCTGTACCAAACAGATGCCAAAAAATGAGTACATGCATTTGTTACTTCCAGGCTGGATTACTCTCATTTGTTACTCCCTATAATTCGGTTGCCCCAACAAATCTCTTAGGTCTCTCCAACGGGTGCGGAATGCTGCTGCACGTGTTCTAACGAGAACCAAGAAAAGGGACCATATTTCTCCTGTTTCAATCCAGGATTGATTTTGAAATCCTCCTCCTTACTTACAAAGCTCTAAATGGTCAGGCTCCATCCTATCTGCCATAGAGTTACTTGTGGTTCCCAAAGTCTCCAAAAGTAGGATGGGAGCCAGAGCCTTCAGCTACCAGCCAACTTCTCTTTTATGGAACCATCTTCCAGTTTCAGTCAGGGAGGCAGACACTGTTTCCACTTTACGGGTAGACTTAAGACCGTCCTCTTTTTTTTAAAATCATTTTTTGATTTTTCAAAGCGGAAATATAACAGGTGAGCTCTGGGCGTTATCATATAATAAGTTGAACAAATAATCACAAATGACAAAATTTAAAACACAGGGTTATTGTGAAAATCCCATTTTTCCCAATATATCCCTTCCCCTTTTGAAGTCTAAGTGAGAAAGTCATTTTTTCCATCAAGCAAATGGAATTAACAATGCTGACAAAAAGAGCAATAGTGGAAGGGGTCCTCTGCAACCAGCATTTTGTAATTGGTTTTTTTGCTGGCAGCCAAGGTCTTCAGAAAGTAGGTATCCCTCTTACTGAGTTCTTTTGGAATAATGCCAAGGTACAGAAATGCAAAAGAAAAATCAGTTTTGAAGTCAAAAATCTTTGATATTAAGTGGTCCACTCCCTCCCAAAAAACCTTAACATATGGGAAAGACCAGAAGACATGTGTATGATCTGCCAAAACCAATCCACATTCGGATACACACTTAGAAGGATGATCATCTTGATCGTCCTTATTCTGCTACCAAACTCAAGTGGGAGCAAGTCCCAGTTACTCAGGTCATCATATGTTTTTCTATTAATCTGCTTATAATTAACATTATACAACAGTGACATTTTTTTTGTTTGAAAAACTCCTCCCCTCCCTGAGCTACCACCTTACCGTGGTGGAGGGGTTTGCGTGTCCCAGTGATCCTAGGAGCTCAGTTGTCGGGGGCTTCATGCCCCTGGTAGAGTCACCCATGGCAAACAGGTCCTAGGGGAGGGACCAGACAAAGTGTAGCTCACAAGACCCCTATGATGATGTCAATCAATGGCTCAGAGTTCCCCTCGCCCGGACGCGGGTCACCGGGGCCCCCCCCTGGAGCCAGGCCTGGGGGTGGGGCTCGATGTTTTTTCAGGGCATATTAGTGCTGCAGAGTCTACCAAGCACTCTTTCACAAACTCCCCCTCCGAGAATGGCTTGCTGTTATTGGCTATTTTGTGGGATATCACAAAGCTGGTCTTGGTTGCTGCATCCCTGGATGTATGAAGCTTGGTAAAAAAACCTTGCTGTGTTTGCAGCTTAGCTAGCAAAGCTTCCGATGTTCGCGCTCTTTCAGCATCAGTCAAGTTTTTATATTTCTCTGCATGTTTCGTCTGGTAATGCCGACTCAAATTGTAGTCCTTAAACACGGCGATCTGCTCCCCGCAAACTAAACACACGGCTTTACCTCCAACTTCAGTAAATAAATACTTAGCAGTCCAATTTTTGTTGAAAATCCTACATTCGGCATCTACCTTTCTTTTTTTAGCCTGAGCAGAATTCAATCACGCGCATGTCTTGATATATGTATTACGTCATTATGTACGTGAATAAAAAAAAAACAACTTCAGAATAAAAGCAGTGCAGCTTTAGTCCATGAATGAGGTGAAATTAGAAAGTATGTTTATTTTGTAATTTCCAATTAACCTTACACAGGCGGTCAGAGTCAACCAAAGGTATGTGGCCTGGGCTATTTTCATTTTTAATGTTTTTGAACTGTTTTAATTGTGGGATGAGAATCATTTCCATGTTATCATTTTGACTTAAATAGGCTGAATGTTAGTATGAGTCTGGATCTGACTAATAAATTATTTAAAAATGTGATTGTCCTCTCTTTTACTTTAATTAAGAGGGGGGAAAGTTCTGCTCTGCAACAACGATTTGGACAGTTTCGGTGGAATCTGAAAATATTTTTCCAGAATTCAAGATGTATTTTTCATTTGTTCTCCTTTAATTAATGGGCCCCAAAATTCACTTCCATATAGAAGAATCAGCTCAATAGACAAGTTTTAGCTGGTTGCAATCGCCAATTCATGGGTAGATGCCACCAAATCCCCTTAGATTTTAAATACCACAACCATCACCAATAGTGAGCTTGGGTGGTATGCGATATTTCATACCTTCCTACCTTCCTGCTGTGCACTACATACAATAGATAGAATATTTAATATTAAACATTCAAAAACAAAAGTTAGAAAAAAAATGAAGAACTGAGCTACTTATCATATCACAGAGTATCACACAGAAGAGGAGATAAAGTTGTATGTACCTTTTTCTTCCTCAAAGGTGATCAGTGCCTGTCCTCCCTGCAGGAGCACTGTGGGTCTCTGGCTAATGGCAAACACTGCTCTGATTGGCTGGCTGTCATCATCCCTCTCCTCTTTACTCTGAGCCCTGAACTTTACCTCAGTGTCTGGAATCTGGGCGCAGATCTGGAGAGGTGGAGGAATACAATTAACTGAGTAAGAGAACAACTATTTTATCTTATACTTTGAAATTGTAATTGTTCTTGTTATGGTTTCCTTGATGGATATGTCCATGTACTGATATATTATTAGGATGTTTAGCTACTAATCCATGCTCTGGAATTGATACAGTCACAGGTTGTTAGTTGTTAGGTAGTTTGGGCTGGTTTGAAGAATTTCTTCATTCCTACCTTGAATTTCTGCTTTAGTTTGGTGGACTCTGCCCCACTGGCCTCCAGTTCAGCTCCACATCTCTTGAGTTTGTCCAGCAAATCCTGTCTGTATTTACCAAGCTTCAAGATCTCATCCTGTGTGAAACAATAAAGTGACAAAAGGTTGAGTTTTGTTATTCTTTTTTTCCCCCAGCAGATGTTACACAGATGACTGTGAGTGAAAGTGTACCTTCACTGTGTTCATGCTTTGAGTAAATTCCTCCTGACACGCCTCCTGTTGTTTAAGCAAAGCCAACATGTCCTGCTGGGCCATGGTCTTAGCTTCATCGTCTTCCAGTTTTTCCAGTATCAGCCTGGCTTTCACATCGTCAGCTTTCTCTGCTTGAGACTTTAAGACACAGCCATGAAAGTTCACAGAGACTATAAGAAGACCTGTGAACAGTTTGATTTAGTATCTACTTAAAGGTTTAATTAAACCATACATAAATGACTTAAGTTTTAGGACATTACAATAAAAGTAAATTCTACTGATTTTTAGACAAAGTTGAATGTGTGAATAACTTTTAGTTTAATGGCCTTAAAAGGCTAAGTTTTGGTCTTGACCACACCTCTTTACCCATGTTGAGTTGTAAAGGAAACCCAGTTTAAAATTTTATTGAGTGTAGCTGCGTCTTTTAACAGCATACAGCAACAGTTATCTGTTAGCACATGCTGCGGTTATTGTTTCAAGTGGATTCGAGGGATTGTTGGTAAGGTGTTTTAACCTTGAGAGCAGTGGAAACCTTGTTTTTACGTTTGCCAGTTCAACAGATGGTTTTACTTGTTAACTAACCGTTAGCTTGCTAACTACCTTTCTCATTGGAGGAGGGACTGTTCACTGAAGTTCACCGGTCATGTTACGGCGCTGCTTTGATCACAGGAGTGGCGGCTTGTGAGCAGTAAAAAACGTGTCTCAGCTATTTAGACGGGTTAATACACCCCATTAGCTACCTGCTATCTAGCTGCTTTTGTAACTGTTGTGCAGCGGACACCGTTTCACATTGAACACCCAAACCAGCAACATCTGGTGAGTACCGTTAAAATATCGATAGCAAACACATATTTTAAAAAATGCTTGTGATTTAAACAGATTCAGTAATGGTTAATTAACTAAAAACTTAGGTAGTTTTAGTGCATGGGACAAAATATTGACATTGTAAGGCAAAATGTTCAGGTGCTTCCACCATATTGGCTTTCATAACGTAAATTTGCTTGATTTTGGCTAAAGGGGAAATTGTAAACACAGCAACAAAGCATAACATTACAGTTTTAAAGTTAAAAGTCTCAAACTGTAGATAAAATACAATGCTTTGGAAGTGTAAGTACTGTCCTATTAGCTGTGAAAAGAGAACACAGCAATTTAAACATTATAGGATAAAAATTGGGAGACAGCCATTTCCCTGTTTACATCAGGAATGTCTGTGTACATTTAAATCACTAGATGCACTAAAAGTGCAGTTATCCCGCATTCACACCAAAACTCTGGATCAGCAGTCAAGTGCAGATGTACAAGTTAGATTCAGCTGTCTGTCATGTGGGTTTGCTGAGTATTATATGTCATGTAAGGAGCATGTCCTTTAACTAGGAATCACGAGCACTTTCAAGTTGTTAGCGGGTTCCCTTCCTGACATCTTGTATGATATCCTGGAAGGCATTGTTCCAACTGAGTTGTCCCTGTGTCTTACAGACCTGATAGGTAAGGGGTATTTCCCACTTGATATGCTGAATCAGGCCATCAGGTACTTTAACTACACATTTACTGACAAAACTAACCAACCTCAGATCATTGGAATGGGATTTTCCTCAAAAGAGCCATCTGTGGAAATGCACATGAGAACTGGTGTCTCTTAAGGCTCCTGCCACTTCTCATTGGTCACTGTGTCCCTGTGGGTAACAACACTTGGGAAATTCTTATGCTTCTCAAAGACATTGTTGAGCTCACTGTGGCACCAAGACATACTGAAGAGACGTGCATTTCCTGGAGTGTAAGATAGCAGAGCACAGACGCTTGCTGCAGTCAACATTTACAGATTTTCGTTTAAAGCCAAAGCATCATTTTGTGCAACATTACTCTCAGCTTGTGAGGAAATTTGGTCCCCTGTCTGAAGTCTGGACAATGCACTTTGAGGGGAAGCATAAGTTCTTTAAACAGGCAATTCGCAATGCATAAAACTTTAAAAATGTTGCCATGACACTTGCCACCAAACACAAGAAAGCAATCAGTTAGCATCTTGACTGTAGCTCATTTTTCAGGCCATCGGTTGAGATAACAAAGGTTACCTCAGTTTTGCTCGCCTCTTTCTGTTTGAAAGTTCAGACAGTAATTGCTCAAAACATGACAACACCTGAGTCAGTGCTTGATGTGTCATCTGTCTGTGTGGATGGAATTAAGTATCATCCAGTCATGATACTCTCTACTGGCTTATGCTCAGGTCTCCATGGATTTGCCCAGATTGAAAAGATGGTTGCAGCTAATGCAAAAAATTGTGTTTGTCTGCAACAAAATGACAGCATGGTAGTGTGAGCATTTAAGATCTTACCAACTTCACTGTAATGATGTCACCTCTATGTATGTGGTTAAGATGCCAGAGTTAAATGATGTCCTCTCACTATCAGCATACAGGGCACAAGAAGAACTCATGGTGACACAGAAACAATTTGTTATTTGCTAAATACCTGTCCATCATTTTTCCCCAGATGGCTGTCCAACAGAAATTAACCGTGAGGGTTATTACCTCTGAAGGAGATATAATAAAGTTGACAATGACAACATCACCAGACACACTTGAAGATTTGATTGGCTGGCTCCGAGGCACTCTCCAAACCGACTACAACTTTGCCTTACAATACCAAGATCCCGAATTTAACAATGAAATGTGTAAGGCTGTATCTAAAGGATGCAACCTGTCTCAAAGTGACAAAAGAGCTGAAACGTGACATCTTGGACAAATTGGCCAAGACCATGTATGCATTTAAAGCATACCCAACAAAGGAAGATTTTGAAGCTGTTGCAAAAGCCTTAGTAAAAACACACCCGTGTCTTAAAGAATCAGGGTCATCCTCTGGCTGAGATGGATGGAAGAACAGCCTGAAGTTCAAGATGGGTAATTATAGAACCAAAATGCGCCTGTTTGGTCTACTTGATGTCACTGTCAATGCTAGTAAATGTGGAAGGTAAAATACAAATGGAGACCCTCCCAACAAAGACATCAAGAGGCCAAGGAAAGGGGAAATAAATTTCCTGCCAGATTATCCAGAAGGGATGGATGACCATAACCTTGAAGGAGCTTGTCAGGTCCTGGTCAATGAAATGATGAAGACCAAGCCAAATGGATCCCTTGTTAAGGAAGAAATGGATGTGACATTTGCTCTTCACAGAAAAGAAGTTGTCAAAGACAATCCTGACATCAGCCAGATGGTACAGCAATGGCCAGCTCTTTTCATAGAGAGTCAGGTTTGTGCTTCCTCAGGCAGCACATGTGAAAAATTGGAAACAATACAGAGAAGTTTAGCATGGCCCTTGCGAAAGGATGACACAATAACTGTGAAGCATTTCCACTTTGTGGGGCGGCTGTGGCTCAGAGGTAGAGTGGGTTGTCCTCTAATCAGAAGGTCAGCAGTTCAATCCCCAGTTCCCTCTTTGGGCAAGATACATATATATATATATAAACCCCAAAAAGATATATAAACCCCAAATTGCTCCTGATGCTGCATCATCGGTGTGTGCGTGTGTGTGAATGATTACTGAGTAGCAGGTGACACCTTGTACAGTAGCCTCAGCCACCAGCATGTGAATGTGTGTGTGAATGGGTGAATATGACATGTAGTGTTAAAGCACTTTGAGTGGTCAATAAGACTAGAAAAGCACTATACAAGTAGATGAGGCAATTTAAGCTTGGGTTTATACATTGTTTGCTATGTTTCACATTTCAGATTTATTATGAGTTCAGCCAAGTGGTGGGAAAAAATCTCAGAAAAAACTTCTTTGATATGCTTGACCATTTCTCTCCAAGGCTGATGGACCTGTTTAGGAAGAAGAGAGGCCTTACTGGACAGCTGTTGGCTAAGATTTTAAGTCAAACAAAGGTGAGTTTAGGTGTCTACATCAGTCTTCTCCCCTTCGTCATACAATCTAAGTTTCTCTCCTTCCCCTTCATCTTTTCTTTCTGTTTCCTTTCCTCTTTTCTCTCCTTTGCTCTTCTCTGCCCTTTCCTCTTTTCTTTTTAGTGCTTTACCATTTCCTCATCATCTTCTAATCTCCACATTTCCTTACCTATCATCTCTTGTCTTCTTTTTCACCTCTATTTTTATGTCTTTTATGCTTTGCTCTCTTTTTCTTGTTCTATCTGTCCTTTACCTTCATTTTCTTCCCTTCTATCACCTCTCCATTCTCTATTGTCATTTCTCTCTGTCTCATCTCCTGTCTCATTTACTCATCTTTTGACCTCTCATCTCTCCATTTGCTTCATGTAATTTTCTTTTGTCCTTTCTTAGCCTTTCTTGTACTTTACAGTCTTGCAAATTTGCAATTTTTGTCATAATACATTCTGGGCAAGTTCTAGAATGTATCTGATGAATGCATGTAAGTATCATTAGTAAACTGTGTGTTTTGCATGCCCACTATCATCTAGACCACTGAGCCGACAGACATCAGGTGCCTTTGTCTCCGAGGACTACCAGTCATCTTGGGAGATGATCTTTTTGCATTCTTCAGGACCTGCTCCGTAAGTAAATTTATTGTTGAAATTGTTGCAGCTGCATGTTTTTATTTATCTATTTGTTTCTATTTTGATTTTGAACCATTAATGAAAATCATTTGCTTCTAATTTGTTCAGTATTTCGCAGACTTGGACTTCTATTTTTTGCCGAAATCAATTTATATTAAAAACAATCTGCATTATTGATAAATAGCATGCCATGAACTTAAAATACTTACAAATGAAACAAAACACTTGTGGACAGACCACATATCCTGTGTGGGTGGTGTGTCTTGCTTTTCATTTTGGTGGCCATTTAAACACATTAGAGCAGCCACACAGCCATGAGCTCACTCTCTCTCTCTCTCTCCCTCCCTCCCTCTCTCTGTCTCTCCCTCCCTCTCTCTCTCTGTGTCTCTCCCGCTCTCTCTCTGTGTCTCTCCCTCTCTCTCTCTGTCTCTCCCTCTCTCTCTCTGTGTCTCTCCCTCTCTCTCTCTCTGTCTCTCTCTCTCTCTCTTTCTCTCTCTCTCTCCATCCTTTGCTGAGGGAAAAAGATCACGTCATCATTTTTATTGATAACTGTCAAAGGCAAACTCCATGTTAAGAGATGGGGCTGGCAGTAGGACCGCTGCAACAGCGACACTGTATAAACACTTAGCTGCAGCAGTTCAGTAGCTTTCATGCATGCATTATATGTTACCCGATTGTTGGACTAGTGCTTAGTGTTTGAGATTTAAGAACAGCACTGCCATCATTGGATCTTCACATTACATTAGGTACATTACATTGGTTGCAAAACTATGCATAGAATATTGTTTGATAACCTGAGCAGTTAAGGAGAGTTTATCTACTTTCAGTCCCACTCATGATAAAAAGATGTGAATTGCTGTCCACAGAAACTCACTTATTAGCCTGCCTTTACTAAAGTAAAAAAAATAGTCTGGCAAATGTAAAGTGCACTCAAAGCTCTTGTTTTAGTTTGGGAACTAGCATTAAGGTAACTTTGTGAATTTTAGGTTAAAGATTTAGGCAACTGTACTGGGAGTAATATGATTCACAGAAACGTTTCTGTGAGCATTTTTTCACATATTTTCAGCAACACTGGTACCGAAAGTGAGTAAACTATCCTTTGCTCTCAAACTACCTTAACATATTTTGTGCAATTTTGCAATCAGTATTTGTAATAAACAGATCCAAATATGGCAGTTAATCTAACAACAGTATTTACTCTCCTTTCAAAAATTGCGTTTAGTGTACAATTTATTTTCTATGAGGCTTTTCTTTCTAAATATCTAAAGGTAACTTTTGTGGACAACACAATATTATCTAACTGGCATGATTTTGCCCTCTCCTTGTCAATCTGTTTCTCTGTCAGCATGCAGCTGACAAGGAGCCATGCAGTCAGTCATCAGTCTACATCGGGAATCCTCTGTATTGATGAAGAAAACCCACACCTGAACCCATCCAAAGTGACGATTGTTTTGGAAGGGAATTTGGTGACGGATGAGCTGGCCAACCTTCCTCAGGCCTGCTGTGTCCTGTTGGGACTGATTTACGCCCTGCACCTGGACTATCCCAAGTACATGAAAAACACTTTCCTCTTTGTCCAGTACGTGATGCTCAAACTGGGTAAAAGTGAGCTGGCACCAAAAATTCAGACTTTGAAAAATCAGCTTGCAGTGTAAAACGGGATTCGGAGTAGTTATGCACCTGATCTACACATCAGGTGCTTAGTTTTTAATGTTGCTCTTTTAGAAAAAAACATATTTGCTGTTTGTGCACTGTTTGCACTTTATATAGTTCATTCTGATCGATAATAGCCCTGTGCAATAAAGCCATTGCCTCGATTCTATATCAAATCAGCTTGGTATATTTCAGTACAGTTTTCATTACAATACCAACTGAAAGTCCAACATTTACAAAGACATCTGTCTTTTAGACTTGTTAGCTGTAGAATAAGAGGGGGAGCTCCTATAGTTGTGAGTGAGATAATTAATTACAATTAGTTAGTTAATTAAGATTTTATTTTCCAACCATGTTTCCATACACAGATGGATAAGCAGATCTTGTCAGTACAGGGGTGTGAAAAAGTAATATTTGTCAGAAATCGTCTCAGGCTACTAAAAAAAGTCAGCGGTTTTTGTAGCTTATTCTTAGGACTGTGAAAAAAGATTCCCATTGTTTAAGTAAAATCTTGATTAATAAGATTATATTTTTACCCAGTCTTAGCATTAAGACCGGTAAACCCCATACTATCAGTATTGTGAACTTAAGTTATGGTTTAGAATTTATCTGCTTCCGTTTGAAGCTGATAGTTCAAACTTTTAGAGTGATATTTTCAATTGTAAATTTATCTCAAAACACACAAGTTTTTCCCCTACCTGGAGGACAATCAACCATATATTTTTAATGTGAATTCTTGTGTTTCACATGTTTAAGCATCTGAAGTGCTGTTGTCAAAACAGCTAAAAAAGGAAAATAAATGTTGCTTGCTAAATGTTGCAAGATTTTTCCATGTTTTATGTGAAGTCTCAGAGCATGAAAGGTTGGAAACAGCTGTTCAAATAATTAGAAATGAAAACTTGCAGAACGTTTTAATATAAGGAAATGGGTTCCTTGATTTTCACGTTATTTTCTTAAAGGTAAATAAAGCACACAAAAAATGTCACTTTTATTGCTTTTCTTGTTGGTTTAAACTTTTTAAGTGTAACATCTTTAAAACAGAAAAAAATGTACACACTTTGAAAATATGAAGTGACATTACTGGAGAAAGAAATTAATATTACAGAAGATTTTGAATTAAATCAACTTGAAATTTAGTTCAATTAACTTAAGATATTAAGAGTAATAAGGCCTGACTTGGACCGGGAGTTGTTCCTCTACCAAGTCTTCTTCTGTCTAG
Organism: Plectropomus leopardus; assembly: GCF_008729295.1. Classification (NCBI taxonomy): domain Eukaryota; kingdom Metazoa; phylum Chordata; class Actinopteri; order Perciformes; family Serranidae; genus Plectropomus; species Plectropomus leopardus. The sequence goes on from NC_056472.1 coordinate 131,383, forward strand.
TGTCTGATGCAGGAGAGAGAAGTGGATGAGATGTGATTTTGACTCTGATGCAAGTTCAAATTAAAGCTGCAAGCAGCAATGAATGGGTCTTCGCACCCCCACCAATGTCGGGGTACTGGTGGGACTCAAGCTAAAGCAGTTGTTCATTTCTTCAAAGTCGGATAATATATGCAAAGAGTTTGGACACTGGAGTGCGCTATTTCACATGGTGTAGTACTTCCAGCGGCCACTAGGTGACAGTGGAGGAAAGACAAATTCCATGTTGTCTTTGTGTACATAATTTGTTGACCAAACCATGTAAATATCATGTAAATCCAATCATAATTGTCCCTCATGGCTTATGTCCTGTTGCCAGTAGGTGGCGTTAGTACAACTAGTGACAATGATTATACAGATCTGTTCAGGGCGGGACCCTTAGCAAATTTATTAAGTTTTAGGCAGACCCAACAATGTACACCAAAGTTACAACATTTTGCTGTTGTAAGGCCAAAACACTGAAATTGTTCGCCACTTAACGGGAAAACCATAAAAGTTTTGCGCGGACCTGTGATAAATTTCCATCCGCCAGGCCAGACGAGCGTACAAACTTTCATGAGTTTTTGAGCATGTTTAGAGCTCAAAAAAAAACATGATTCTTTTAGTAAAAAAATAAAAATAAAAAATATTTCCTTGCATTCCAAGAGGGTCCTTGCACCAGTTGGTTCTCGGGCCCTAAAAATAGGAACTGAACGATGCCATCAGCAGCAACATCACCAGGCAACCGGATGGAATCTTCATAGTAGCTGCTGATTCTGATCAACTCAACTTTCAATTCAAAGATGTAGCAGGGTCAAGGGACAAATGTAATTTCGTTAGCAGGTAGATTGAATTACCAATCAATCTACCTGCTACCTTCTGCATTGATTAACATTAATTAATGGACTAATAACCATTAACTGACAGTTAACTAATGTGTTCATGTTAATAGAAATGTTAATTCATACATTTATTTAATAGTTTAATGGAATTACATTTTTTAAACTTTGTTTGCGACGCAAACATGCTGGCTGGCAGGTTTGCTTCCTCTGAGCCTGAGAATGATGACCGTTGAGCGAGGAGCAGGGAGGAGAGTAACGGCGGCTCCTTTTTCTGAATCAAGCCATGGACGTTGAGGTACAAATGATTCGAATGCTGAAGCATCAGGAGATGGGGCTTGGACTCCCTTTGGAGATCCTTTTTTTCCCTGAGGAATATCTATATGAAAGATACCATTTCTCTTCAAAGTCTATCATTTATCTGAAAAATCTTCTTTGTCAACATATATCAAATATTACATATCGTGGATTTGCATTATCATAAGAGGATATGCAAATTATATTACAGTATATAAACACTATTAATATACAGTATAAAAATGTTTCTATCTTTTCTGTATAGTAGACATGACGCAGTTAGCATTTTTCTATTGACAATAATTTTATAAAACGACTATGGTCACTGGTGAAATGATGTTTAGAATTCCAAAGTGATTTTTTTCCATTGACTATCTGAAGACATTTATTGAACATTCATATTCAGGCCATAATTTAACTGGCTTTGCAATAGTGACATTTTCATCCTCTGAAACATGCAATACTAGTCTTCAATCATTTTGGAAAACTACACGGTCAATTTTCAATTCAGAGCATTATAATTTCAGGACTCATATCAGTTTCAAATCCCACATGCGCATAACCAGCAAATTCTCTGATCCTCAACACCATGGCCTCTTTACGACACCGTTGTTGTCTTTGTCAGAATTTGTAAATACCTGTATTTGTGTATGCGAATGAGGCTACAGCGTGAAGCATTATTTCTTTATTTGACATTGACAACTTCTCTCGTCATCATGTCCTGAAGCATCTTGTTGGCAGCTGACAGCATGTAAAACTAATTATTTATGACATATTAAGAAACATTACATGTGTTAAAATCCTGCCTTTGTCTAATAGCTTTGAGGAAATGTCTATACTATTCAATATCTCTCTCTTTCTACCTACAAATGAACAAATCAGCAAAATGATAACATTTGTGATTTTTTGACTAGTAGATGTTGTGATTCATTTTAGGTGGTTGAGAAGAGAGTGAAAAGAGGTCTATGTACATTATGAATTAATAAAGATATACTGAATATTCATACTTGATAGAGAATTTTGGCGAAGCAGGAGTTGGGTCAGTACCAGGCCTATAAGACGTGTCAAGGTCAGATACTTGAACCCCACAGCTGTCCTTCTTTATCTTAGTCTCAGTAGATTTAGTGTCTCTTCTTGGGGATGCAAAGGGTGAGCACACTTTTGAACTGAAAACTCAAGAGTTTCCCAGCTCATGCTGATTCAACTCAGAGGTCAGGATTAGGCTCAGTTTGTTGGGCCTGCCTTCTGAAATAGTGCCCCAAACACTTCTCTGCATATTTGTTGTTGCTCTTGTTTTTTTCTCCTTTCTTTCTTTGTCTTGTCTTGTCTGGTCTTGTTTTAATTTCTGTCCCTATGTTTGTGTTGCCTATCAACGCCCTATTTTTGTACTTTCCTTTTGAGTTCACTAAAAAAAAAAAAAAAAAAAAAAAGACAACGAAGCATTAGGCATCAATTCACATGCCACAGGTAAGCTGTCTTACTGTGGCTCCGCCTCTCCAGGGAGCAGAGAGCCAGGAAGAAGAAGGTTAGAGGGGCAGGGGATTTGCCTCAAACACTTTCCCCATAACCCAATGAATTTATAGGCATTAAAGACACATTCGATGTGAAGGTGTTGTAGGCTAGCACACAATGTTTGTCTGCAACAACTGACCCAACATCGAGAGATTTTTTCCTCCTAAAGAGCTCACAGATCAAAACACAACATCGACATCTCCTGCTGCAGTGGAGCGCCTGCCCATCAACTACACATCCTGCTGTAAGAGAAACATGCTGTCCCTCTGCTCTGTCTGCTTGAACTACACATATCACGTATTATTAATTCATGAGCCCTATGGTAAAATATAGCAGTCTACATGATTAAGATAACTACATTTTGCATATTTGTGTCTGTTCACTAGTGGTGGAATGTCTGACTACACCTTGACCTGGACATCTACCAGAGCAGAAATGTACAATATTATACCACACTGTCTTGGACTTAGGCTGTGAACCACTCACATTTTCCCAGAAACTCAGCTCAGTGCTTAAATAAAAGGCTGCAGGTGTCTCTGACCCTGTTTAGGAAACAGGGCTTTTGTCTCTTACCTTCCAAGTCTCTAGCTCTTTCTTGGCCTCCTTGACTTCACCTACCCCCTCCTCCAAACCTCTGTCCAGCTGACAATAAGGGAGAGCTCTGTTAACAGTCTGCCAGATCACTCAGTTTTTCTGCCATTAGTAAGGCGCACACTGTTCACAGTCGTGTATTATTCTTACCTTGCCATTCATGGCCCCATTATTGCAGATGTCAGCCATGACCTATAGGACGGAAATGAAACTCTGTTAACAGTGTAAGGACAGCCTGGGACACAAAAAGACGCTCAAATCCGGCCGGTCCTTGCAGTTAAGCGCAGACTACCTGCTGTAGAGGTCGTCGCTGGTTATTTTTGGCTAAGAGAAAAGGGACAGAGAACACAGAACACTTGCAGGTCCGACTAAACGTGAATCGAAAGTGAAAGTTTCAGCTGGATTCAAGTTGACGCAGCATTACAGGCTGGAGCAGAGTGACGCACTCTACCCAGAACATTTATCCCCAGCCTCTCTGCCCAAGCAGCAAGCTTATCCCCAAAGCTAGTTGTCGCAGCACTCATTGTATGTGCGTTATAACGTTGCTTTAATAATAATAATAATAATACTAATAATAATAACAATAATAATAATAATAATAATAATAATAATAATAACAATAACAATAATATTAATAATATTCCAAATTTAAAATAAACTAAGAGGTCATGACGGCACCGGTCACATGATCTGTTGTTTGTTCCTGGCTCCCTGGGCCCCTGCTACAGTGCTCCTGCCGGCGGATCAGTGCAGTGCTCCCTGTCCCTGAAAGCCTGCAGTCTTGCGGTTCAACAGATAAAGTCGGCTCGGAGAAATGCTTTGGTTTGAGGGTTCTATTCCTGACGCCATTAACTTGGCTAAACAGCGAAGTTCCGTGTTTGTCGTTGTCATCACAGGTGTGTATGTGTCCGTTAGCCAGCTAGCTACAGCTAGCTTGCTTAGGTAACAAGTGATAACGAAGCCATAGAGCTAGCTAGCTAAGATTAGCCGTGCTAGTTGTCGTAGTAAGCCGTTAGCCACCTAGCAGCACCCAACAGCTGTCGGAGAAATAACAACTGCTGTTCCGAATGTTGGGGATAAATGGGCCAACGAACGCAAGAAGAGAGAAACACGGCTATCTCTGATCGACAGTGCTGTGCTAGCAGCTAGCTATATGTTAGCTCGTATCTTAGTGGTGTTAGTGCTGGCCGGAGTACGTTAACGTCAGCGTTTCCCAACATTAATGAGGTCAACGGGATGCCAGGTAAAGGACAGGCCTGTCACGAAATGATTCCACACACTGGTTATTTATTTGACACGATAGAGACTGTCATCAGATAGATGCGAGCACGGGGGCCCCGCTGACAGGGAGGTTAAAACGTCATGGTGAGCTGGCTCATCATTGCCTTATGAGCAGGGCGCTGTTAGCTATCTCTTTGACTATTGCAGCTCACCAGAAAGTGTCCAACGTGTGATCGGACTCTGTAATGTTTTGACAATAAGCTGTGACCAAATGACTCATGACTGCCAATGTGTGTGTCCTCAGGGGAAGATGAACAGTCCGCACAGCTCATGTCCAGCTGGGAGGATGACAGAGTGTCTGAGGCAGCCCACAACTGCTGTGTGGCCATCAGAGTGGACGCCAACAGGTACCGCTGTGTTCCTGCACTGACCGGTTGCTGAAGGGAAGTCACTGGCTTCAAGTTATTGCCATTAGTGAGCACAGCTTAAAGTGCTGGCCACCTCATCTGTCCTCATGCCTGGGGACACTCTTGAGTCCAGATAGTTTAGCAGTGGACACTGGCCTGAAGAGCACTGTGTGTACAGAGGTCAGGGTGCTTGCAGGGCGACAACACTACTAGCAGCACATACATATTTTTCAGATACAAGGTACAAGGTAAATTTATTGTCATTTTTCTTAAACATGGTTTAAGAAGAAATTAAATTGAAGTTTATCCTAAATCCTGCTACATCTTTTTGGCATTGAAGGATGAGTTGAGGAGTTTCACAGTCTGGGAAAAGAACCTGCTCTGTAGTGTGGTGGTTCGCAAGCAGACACTTCTGTATGTTTTTGAGAGATGGCAGCAGGGTGACAGACTGGCTGGGGTGGCTTCTGTCTTTAAGTATCCTTTGGGCTCTGTGCAGTCACCTCACTTCACAGAGGTCACTGGTGCTTTGTAGATGGGAACCAGTGATGTTCTGGGCAGTTTTAATCACATGCTATAGAGCCTTCCTGTCCTGGGCCATCCACAAACCATGCCAGTTTGTGATGTTTCTAGTCAATATGCTTTCTATTACTCCTCTGTAGAAGTTAACCAGGATCTTGCTCTGGAATTTAGTCTTCCCAAAGTTTCCGTAGGAAGTAGAGCCTTTCAGTGCTTTTGTTAACCTGGGTGGTGATGTGTGATAACCAAGATAGGTTCTCAGTAATAGTAATTCCAAGGAAGCTATAGCTGTTCAACTGCTCCACCTCAGCTCTACTAATGTAGACAGAGGTGTGTGTCTTTCCGTCCTTCTTTCTAAAATCAACAATCATCTCCTTGGTTTTACAGACGTTGAGCAGTAGGTTGTTCTCTGTGCACCACTCTACAAAATTGTTGCTTTCCTCCCAGTATGAACTCTCATCATTTGTAATACGGCTGATGATGGTCATGTCGTCCTCATACTTCACAGTAGAGTTCTTCTGATGTCTGGGAGTGCAGTCATGGGTGTACAGTGTGAACAGGAGGCAGCTGAGCACACAAAGCAAGTGCAGCAAGAGGGAGAGTGCGAGCGGGGATGGTGACAGTGAGGCTGCGGTGAGAGGAGCAGTGAAGCATGACTGTGTGATGTGTCAACAGTTGAGGCTGATTGTCAAAGAATAAATGCTACAACTCTGAAAGACCTGAGACATTTTCCCATGTTTAGTTTCCCATGTTGCCAGCTGCTGATTAAAGTGACACAAGTTAGCCCCGAAGTTAGCAAGCTTAGCCAGCTTCCTATTGGAAACTGACCAGGCTCCCTTTAGGTGGACTGTAAAGGTGGAACTATTTTTCTCATTGTAGTGACACTCCCAGCTGCTTCTAAACAGATAATGGAGAAGTGTCTGTCTGCTGAGTCTCTCCTGAGTTAGTGAAACAACACTGATCCTAATTCAAAATCTATTTTGCTGTTATTGATATTGTATTATATGTAGTTATATTAGTTGGGTTAGGTTTTATTATTATGTGATTGTGAACAACCTACAGTTATGTGCAAGATGTGTTACCCAGTTGTGGCTGCACCACAAAGCTTTCATTGTTTTTTCATTTCACCTGTATTTAAAGGGCATCCAGTGTTAAAAATAAACACCAAAGTTAATGTTCAATAACTACATGAAATTCTAAAGGCCAGTTAGTAATCATGTTAAATAATTGTGATTTCAATATCAATCAAAATAATCATGATTATTATTTTTCCCATAATCTAGCAGCCCTACATCCTCTGTGGATCTGTTGGTTCTTAAAGCATACTGGTGAGGGTCCAGGCTGGCAGGGATGTTGTCTTTGATGTGCTGGAGAACCAGTTTCTCAAAGCACTTCATCAGGATGGGGTTAAGAGCCACAGGGAGGTAGTCATTAAGACTAGACACAGCAGACTGTTCAGGCACAGGAGTAATGACGACTGTCTTGAGGCAGAAGGGAAAGGTCTTTTGTGAGAGAGAGATGTTAAAAATGTCAGTTATAACATTAACAAGCTGATCAGCACAAGTTTTTAGTACACGTCCAGAAATGCTGTCAGGGCTGGCGGACTTGTTTATATTCCCTCTCAGCAGGAGTTTTCTCACATCTGCTGTAGTCACTGACAGGGGCCCGGTCCTCTGGAGGCAGAGTAGACTTCACAGCTGTGTCCTTATTGAGGAGGTCAAAGCGAGCGTAAAATGTGTTCAGCTTGTCCGGCAGCGTGGCCTCACATATGATGGGGGTGCTCCTGCTTTTGCAGCCTCGTGACATTTTGAATCGTCTGCTACATATCTTTAGTGCTGTTGAGGTCTCTCTCCAGTCTCTGCTGCTGTCCCCTGCACACTGCTTACTAAGTGGTGGAACCTTGGTCTTCATGTTACGCACAGACCAGCTGCTTGAAATAGGAGTCTGTTAACAGTCACTTTGGCGGCCTGTGTGATTCAAATGAGTTAGTTTAATCAGATTGTACATCACTGCAGTGTGTGTCTACTCACTGTCGTGATCTCCATCATCTGTATCCTGTATCAGACAGTGCGTGTGTGTCGGTGTCTCTCAGGCTGTGGTTGGTGTGAGACAAGTGTGTTCCTGTCTCGCTGCACATCCTTGTAACATCGTAACAGCTGGTTTACTTCCATTGAACAGCTGCTCCCCTCCTGGGCTGCAGGTAGAAGCCTTTTGCATCAAGCAGGATTTTGCTTGTTGTTGTTGCTCCACGCAACACTGATAAAATCTACGGCAACGTTCGATAACTACCAACTGTTAGTGTATGCCTAATTACCGGTTTCGAACAGCTGTAAAGCTGAGTGATACATGCAGAGTTAAAAGTTAACAGACCTAGTGATGTTGTACAGTATATCAGCACTCATGAAATGCCTCTCGATCAATCAAATTGCTTGGTCAGAATTGACTGTTGTATGGCACAAAGCTGATTGTAAAGTAGTTGAGTCAACTGGTATTTTAGGAAACTGGTGTTATTTTAGCAACACTTATCAAGCTGATTGTAGCTTAACTAGTGTGTTTCTGTTAACCTTCAATTGGTCCAACCTCGACAGTCTTGAACAACAATCAAACATGTCTGCCTGATTTGTTAAGAAATCAACATTGAAACATTGTTTTTCCAATATAAAGCAGTGAGTGCACCCTGGGAAGACTTCTGATTGCCAGGAACAGATGTAACGTGTCTACATCTAGATGACAGTAGCAGCTTCTGTAGTGCAAAATTTCTGTTGGATGTATTCCATTTGAAGAAGAGCTATGTTAATGTGTTTTTTGTTGTTGTTTTTTTACAGTGAGCCATGTGTGCAGTTCTCTCAGATCTGTATCCTTTTTGTTGTCCAAAATATTTCCAATGTCTTCATGGATTGAATTAGTGTGTTGCTGATACAGAATAAAATTATCGATTACTGCCGTTCTTTTCATTAATCAATCAATCAATCAATCAAACATTTTGTCACGATGCATTATACATCATTCAACTCCAGTAAAATGTGATCCCATTAGCTCCTTGAACTTGTGCTCTGAAATTCAGTCCTTTTTCTTACATTGTTGTCTGCTGTTATAATAGTCCATCTTTCCGGATGTTTCCAGTAATCCAGGGTTTCTGGTTGTGTAATGATTTAGCTGTTCACACATCCCAACCCCAACAAGAAGGCCATATGGTCGCTCCTCCCAAACATGCGCAGCGCTGCTCTGCATATGTTTTACTGTGTTTTCCTCGATGTTTACTGATGTTTACTGATGTTTACATTTGAAAACCTGACCTCACTGGCCAGCAGCTTGCTAGCCAGAAATCGGCAGAAGAAGGGTGGACAGACTGGTGAGTGACTCCCAGCCACACGCAACCACTGTCCAACAGCCCATCTCTGAGGAAAGCAGTTTGTTGCACCACTCATTACATTGCTGTATTCATTGGACTAATAGGTAGTCTTGACCTAAGCATTCACTGCTGTCAAAGGGGGACTTTTGCACGTTATAGTCCAAGAAACACAAAAAATTTATAACAGCATCACTAGATTTATCCAACAGATTAAATGTCTAGACTGGTTTCCTCAAGGACATTTATGTTTGGAAAACTGATATTTGCTGATGATAAGCCATGTTTGAGTATTGCTAATGCCTTTACTTTGCCAACGTCACTGTCAGAAGTGAGTCATTTTTCCATTTTAATTTTCACTCTGATTAGCAGTGAAAGCTGAGAGGAAGGATTAGCATTGCAACATTACCTCACATACATATCAAATGTCATTTTATGTCTGTTTAATTTGTTTCAAAACACATTATAAATATTAGAAACTGATTGTTGAAAACATGTTACAAAGACCCTTTACTACATAGTACTGAATTGTTGAGTTAGATAGTTGACTGTTTTTTCACCATTTTCCTGTTTTAAGATTTTTTGGGCGTGCCTAAAACCACAGCTAAATGATGCAGTGGAGCCAAACCCATCATAACCCCACCCCTGACAATATAGCAGTATAAAAATGAGAAGCATCATTAGCATAGTCCAGCGATTGGGCTTGGCCTCTGCTCCTCCAGCGGACACGCCTCCAGCATTTCAGATCAGAGAATATTGTACATTTTTCCATGATTTTTGAGACCTTCATACTTAGCGATTTTTTGGGTCATTCAAATTTGGTCAGGTGTTTAATAACTTTCACATCACACATCACATCTTTCTGTGATGTGATAAACTCATTTTGATCATCACTTTAACTGGACTTTAAGTTTTTCCTAATAAACAAAATCATAAAAGAAAAGTCAGATCTGATAGTGTTACTAAAAACATGGATTATTATGAAACAGCGGCAGACAATGTGAAAAGGACTCAATACTAATAATGTACAGGTTGAGGAGTTGTAACCTATATGATTCAATGTGATGAATAAATGGTTGATATTTTCATTAATAATCATAATTTAGAGTGATTATTTTAACATTTCAAAATATCGGTTGCTGGGAGCTTGTTCCTTAACCCCCCTCCCTTGTGTGAAGATCCAGTGGTGTGCATACCCTCCAGTTTCTTTATTGGGGAGAATGGGATCCCTCTGGAGGTCATTGCTGGCAGTGTGTCAACTGAAGAACTGGTGAAAAGAATCAACAGAGTGAAACAGGTATGGATGGTAAATGGTATAATTTACAGGGAGCTTCCTACTGTTTTTTAAACTTTAACATTTTATCTCGCAGTTCACAGCAACCCACAATGGAGAATCACATACATGTTTTTAGCCATGCTATCAGCTCTGGGATGGTGATGCCCGGTGTTCAGTCTAATACTTTGGTCCTTACTGCAATAAATCAAAAATTCTTATGTTTTTAAAACAATATTTAGATTTCCTTGAAATTCACTGACATCTGAAATTTATTAACATTTATTGCGCCCAGGGGATTTATCCAATGGCTTTGGTGGTCCTCAGACTTTTCATCTAGGGCCATAATAAAGTCAAAATTCTAACCAGTGACAAAGAGGTGACGTAGCGTGCTAACATGCCAAACTGAGATGGGAAACATTATACCTGCTTATCATCAGTTTATTGGCATCATCAGTGCATTTATTTAGCATGGTGGCTCAGTGGTTAGCACTGTTGCTTCACAGCAAGAACGTCACAGGGTGGAGTCCTGGCTGATCCAGGTCCCTTGCATTTTCTCCCCATGTCTGTGTGGCTTTCCTGTGGGTGCTCCAGTTTCCCTCAACACCACCGAAAACATAGGTTAAATACACCTGTCGTTCTTCTGACCAAGGCACTGGCATGAGATTTGAAGTTGGTCCTCGAGCACTGCATGCGGCTGCTCACTGCTCTGTAGAGGATGGGTAAAATGTAGGATATTGAGGATAATTTTGTTGTACAATGTGCATGTGACAATTAAGAATTCTTCCTCTTCAAAGCACTGCTGTGCCTAAAGCCTCATTGCCTCTGCACAGCATGGCAGAGCTCAACTCAACTCCACTTACTTGGAATTGTTGGGTTTTTTTCTCCATGTCAGTAGTGACTGCAGTGTTATTCATATTCTCACTGGAACCAGATTTTAAAACGGCACTCTCCAAAACTAAACAGTGCTACAATGACGACATGCAGACATTCTTCTGCCTGGATGCAGATTGGAGCCATACATGCTCTGTCATGTTGAAGAAGATGCCACAACAGTTTCATGTGGCATTGCTCACGTAAAGTGAGTTGAGTCAAGTGGAGCCAAAGCATGCAGTCAGTCTTCCGTACAGCCTCACAGAGCTGCTAGCATTGCTGTAGACCTAAGACAGGTGCCACATTAGTGTCACTTTTTTACATAGTTGCCTCCATGTGTGGATCACCAAACAGTATATCCACTAGTGGGCAGATCAGGGCAGGAATATCCTGAGCCAACGCTGCTGAGAACACTGAGAACTTGATAATAAATCTGAACGTAAAACAGCATCAGGTATACACAGTGTATGCCATCTTCCTCATCCATTGAGCTTTGAATTAACTTCTCTCTTCCTCTGAGTGTCTACAAACATGAAGAAGTAGTTTTTACTTTGTTTTGAAACACAGGATATACGGGCTAGCAATAATTCTTTCATTCATTCATGAACCGTGACTGCTTATCCTGGTAGGGGTTGCAGGGGGGCTAGAGCCTATCCCAGCTGACACTGGTTGAGAAGCAGGGTAAACCCTAAATAGGTCAACAGGGTGGGTAGCTATAATATGCATGCCATTGTGTAGTAAATGCAAGTATATTACAACCCTGAATGAAGAATTGAATGGCTCAATGAAGCCATTTGATCTACATGGTGTTGTCTCTGCTAATCATCTCTCTATCTGTGTTTTCCAACAGATGCATGCTCAGCAGATTGGGGGTGGGACAGTGTTACCAGAGGCAAGTAGTCCTGTGGAGACCAGCCTACTGGATAGAACAGCTTCAGTTTCAGCTCCAGCAATACCCGTCAGGTCAGCAGTAGCCACAGAACCTGCAACAGTACCAGGAATAGCAGAAGGTGAGTGAGCCTGGATCACACTGTCATCAAGTACGTGCCTAAAGCAGAGTTCTGTGGACCCAAATCTACCAGGATCCTGTTTTAATAGTTTCTATTTTCAACATGGGAGAGTAAAAATGCACATCTTTTCCCATGTTAGTCTATGGGGAAAAGTCTTTCTGGGCCAGTGTCATCATGAGACTGACTCAAATGGTGTAAATCCACTTTCGGTCACTATGTAAATTTTGCATCAACACATGGCGCACTTCCTGGGGGCTTGACCAAAATGCACAGCGCTGTACCAGACCAATGAAAGCTCCCGCTGGTGGGCGATGCTATGCAAACTTGTATGTGTCAAACAATGGCAAGAAGCCATCTCATATTCCAGTTTAACAACATATTTCCAAAAACATTTGATGTGAGAAATATGCAACTCAGTGGAAAAATATGGATTTATATTTGGTCGGCACTGCTTAGTTTTACTGTCTGAGCTCTGATTTTTTGGCCTCTGGTTTCACTGTGCAGGAAGCAGCATAGCGCCCACCTCCTGTTCACAAGCTCTCACTATCACAGCTAACATGGTACTAAAATGTGTGTTTTAGAACATTTGAGTAGAAAAATAGGCAGTGAAGTAAAATAATCTCGGTTCATATTCTGTCAGCCACTGCTAAGTTTTACCTGGTTGAACAGATTTTGGTGTGAGTTTGAAACAGAAGTAGAAGTTTGAAACTTTGTCAAAGTGCCAGAATCAAGATTTAACATTGATTCTTATGGCAGAGAATGCTCACAGCTAGCGTGAAGGACACCAACTGGCAGAGTGCAGACAGCCTGCCAAACATTTCTCTTTAGCTTGCCATGGCGTCTACAGCTTTTGCTAGTCACACACCATCTTTGGTGACAATATAGTAAAAATTGTGGTCTTTCTTATAGTGTGACTTTGGAACCAATGGGATTTACACAGCTCCTACTGTTAGCCAGAAAGGAAAAAGAAATCCACCAACTTCCCCATATAACTTAATGTAAAAATGATTCAAGAAATCTCTACAGAGCAGCAAGCACCCTTCGAAATTTCTGCTGAAATTTTCTAGTTTCATGATAGAGTTGCACACAACACATTCTCACAGCTCTTCCTTGCCCTGCTCTTTCTATGTGTTTATCAGAACACAAACAGACGTAAATAACTCAAGAATTTGCTAGCTACCCCACGGTCTGTCTGCCTTGCTGACTACTAAGAATGTACCCAAGTTCCAAAATTAACACCTGCAAGGCGCCAAGTGCAGGCAGATTTTCTGTTTGGGGAGTAAATCTCAGAAGCTGGAATCTCTACCACATTTTGGTGTTATTTAGAGGCACATGGCTCTGCTGCTCTTAAGATGCTCCTGTGCTGTATGTGTCTCACACATGGAAAGGTAGCTGTCAAACCAGGCCTTCTTTAGCGCTATGAGTTTTGCTCCACTGTCGACTGTGTGGGACACCAGCTGATCCGTTAAACTATAACTTGCCGCCAGTTTGCTACTTGTTAGCATTGCACTCCTATATACAAAAGTAATAAGATAACACAGAGGGCCCCATAGTTTGAAACAGGACAGCAAAGTCTACATTGCGTCCCACTTTGTCAGCAGCAAATCCACTTCCTCCGTTCTTACCTTGCACAATAAAAGCCCTCGACGGATACACTGCATCACTGCTTACCAGAGGGAACATGTTCACATGCTGAGGCTCTAGTGAGGAGCCGTTCAATATATTTGAATAATTTTGCCCTGGCCTCTTCTTTTAGTTTATTTTCAACATAATACCTTATTATCTCAATGACATGTACTCAAACAAATGTATATATGAAACAAAAAAGGCAATTTATCATTATGGCTGCTGAAAGAATATGCTTGGGCGGTGGATTTTTCCATCTACCAGCTACCTTGGCCAGTGAGTCAACTTCAGACACTGGGTGCACCAATTTTTCGGCGAAACATTGGTATTGGCTGATATTCAGGTTGTTGACTGCCATCAGCCTGTCGTTAAATAAGATGACAGTCAGTGATGGCTGTGGTCCATGCTTTAGCTGCTGTGTTGCATTAGTTTTGCACAAAAAAATACTTTCAATGGAACTGCGATGTGTCTTATATACAGAAAATGTAGAAACTTTTTTACATATTAATAATGTTCATATATTGTAATATATTTGCCATATCCTCTTATTATAGTGCAAATCCATGATGTGTAATATTTGATATATGTGGGTGGAGAAAATCGCTCAGATAAATGACAGACCGTGAAATGACATGCTATCTTTATATACTTCTCCAGGAACCATAGGATATCCAAACTGGGTCTGATCGCCCTCTCCTGACACAACAGCCTTTAATTAATTTGTGCCTCAATGTCTACAATTTCATTGAGACAAGGAGCTGCTGTGTCTCTTCTTCCTGCTCTTCACTCGGCAGGTGATCAGTCTCAGGCTCAGAGGAAGAAAACCTGCCAATGAGCAGGCTTGTTTCACAGAGCGTTTTGCCATAGTTACTGACTCAGAATGATGCTGAGCTGGCTTTGTGAAATTGAAAACTCAGATCATATCAGGCTTAACATACTTAGATTTTTCAGTAATCCCACTTTCTGAAACAGGGCCCTGGGGACCATAGAAAACGTGTTTGCAACAAGCAAAGATTTTTCCTGTTAAGAAATGATGCAGGACACTGATTATCGATGAGTCAGAGGATGTACCATTGTGTTTCCCTGATAATGCTACATTGTGAAGAACAAATAGGTGTTGACTTCTGCAGGACAGCTGGTGCTCAAATGTAATCTTGTAAAATTTGTGTTTTTGGCACAAATAAAAATAAATACAGCTTTTTGAAGGGGGAAGTGTTTCCACATCAGTGTAAAATAGCCTTTCAGAGAAGGATTTATGATATATGTAGTAAAAGGCTTTTGTAGCGGTTGTTAACAAAAAAGTTTCATGATATTTTAGAGTTTGTTTCATAAATGTGTCTGGTTGAATTTTTGCTCATTTGAAAGTAATGTTAAGTACTGAATGACTGTATTGTTTTTTGTAAGGAAGATTTCTTTGTTTGCCTGGCACTAAAGGGGGAATGACATGGCAGCACAAGGTAGAGTTAATACTTACTCATGAAAGGAAGGCTGAAGCAGAAAAGGGAGAGAGAGTTCGATCCTGCTGGTCAATGTTAATTCATTAAAGTTAAAGTTAATATATTTTACGTAATAGTAATAATAATATCTTAGATTTATATAGCACCTTTCACGATACCTGCTCTACACAGTTGGATTAAAAAACATGACACAAATGAACAAACAAACAAAATATTCTTGTTAAGCACTTGAACAGGTAAGATAAGACGGTTGATCTTTGCAGTTTAGTCCCGCCCTTTATTGTGATTGGTCAGCTTTGTAAAAGATAGTGGTGACGCACAGCATTTTGCCCAAAGTAATTTTTCAACCCTGGCAACCATTAAAAAACACTAAATGTTCAGTGCTCAGTGCAGAACACAAGCTCAGCACCTCATCATATCACACTGCCATTTGGAGTACATCCATTGCAAAGAATATAGAAATACGCTGGTATCAGGAAAAAGCGCTTTGGTGGTCCTTGTACTATGCTCAAAATGTATTATGGGAATTTTCGCCCAGTGCTTACCTTAACTTTAATTCTAATGTTCTGGTACTGTCACAAGAAGAAAGTGATTTAAACTGCCTCTACAATGTGACAAAACAGAATGTCACTAATAACAGTTTTCAAAAAATCTACAGTCATTTCACACTGGAAATTTTTCCACTTCATCTTAAGAGCAGTGAGAGCAGTTTTGTGAATGATATGCAGCTTATGGCATGAATACAATAGATGGAGCAGATGAGTACAGAGTATAAACATATAAATCAGGACGATGGAAGGACTTTGCTGTGACAAAGTGTCAATAAGCGAGTTAACCCAATGCTTTCTGTTTCTGTGTCTAATTTACTCAGCATCACTGTCGAGCACAGTGGATGATGACAACCTTTCAGCCACAGTGACTCTTGCAGAGAATGCAACTTCAGATCAGGCTGCTCAGAGTGAAGAAAATCTGGACGCTAAGGTGGAGAGGTAGGAGCCTACATACTTGTCAAGCTCTGAATGTAAGAGACAGAAAATGTGATTTGTGTTGATGTGTTGGTGCTGAAGAAGTCATCTGTTTGGAAGTCAAATGGCAGCTAAAGTGAGAGCAACAGCTAAAATACATATTTTAGGGTATTTTTACACCAAGACCAAATAATTTGTGCAAGTAAATTGCACATCAGTTAAAAACATCTTATTTCACAGTGCTTTGTTTTTTGCTTCCAGTGTTTCAATTTTTGCAAATTTTGAATGCTGATAAAAACAATCCAACCAACAAAATAATACCTATTGCTTAAATTATCAGTAGATTTCCTCTGATGTAAATATCATAATTCTGTTTATACTGTCAGACAACAATATGGATATTGATCTTCCAAAATAGTATCCTTTTTTGACAATAAAATAAAGATCATAAAGGCAACAAGTGTCACAAACTCACAGGCAGGCGGACACAATAATGTAGCAGCACTCAGAGGATTAGGCAGAAACAAAGTTTTTATTGCAGTCCGAGGTCCGTACACAGGAATCATTACTCACAGCAACAGTACAAAAGGATCAGGCAAAGCTCACAGGTGTGGAAATTTGTCAAGAAGATCATACACGAGGAATCAATAGTCAAAAATGCTGGGACGTTTGCTCACGGGGAAGACGAGATGAACTGGCACAGAGGGAAGGGAGAGCTTGACTTATATACACAGGAGGGAGGGGCAGAACGAGACACAGGTGAGGCAAATGAGGGTGATCTCCAGTGGCGGGAAAGGGAACAAAGGGAGGAAGTAAACAACACAGGGGAAGGGGAGAATACAAAATAAAACAGTAAGTGACAGACAGAAACCTCAAACCCTGACAAGTATACGGAGAAAATCTTGGAAAGTGCAGCAGTTTAACTTGTTTCCTATGGATACTTGCAGAAAAAAAGGTAAATAAAACAAAAAAAAATGCTAAAGTAATGTATATAAGTTATTTCCAAGTAGGGCTGTACCTAAGCATTTTTAATTGATTAATTTAATGGTTATTTTTTCAATTTGTCGATTAATCTAATAAATGAGATACTGATCATTCTAAAGATTATGTTTTTATTACTCAATTATTCATTCATTCATTCATTTTCTGTAACCGCTTGTCCTCGTAAGGGTTGTGGGGGGGCTGGTGTCAATCCCAGCTGTCATAGGGCGGAAGGCAGGATACACCTTGGACAGGTCGCCAGACTATCGCAGGGCTGACACACATAGACAGACAACCTTACACGCTCACAGTCACCAATTTAGAGTCACCAATCAACCTGACCTGCATGTCTTTGAAGCCGGAGACCCCAGAGAGAACCCACGCAGACACAGGGAGAACATGCAAACTCCACACAGACTGGGTCCAACTTGGTTTCGGCAACAGTGCTAACCACGACGCCACCGTGCTGCCCATTAATTAATACAACAATTAATTTACCAAAAAATAAATATTCAAAAAAGTATATAAAAATGACAATAGAACATATTTTAAAATTAGTTATGTTGTTATTACTATTATTATTATTAATATTAGTAGTAGTATCAGTAGCAATAATAATAATTATTATGATAATGATGATGATGGTTGATGATGATTATTATTATTAACATTATCATTATTATAATTATAGAACCTAGTTCAGGTACCTTATCAGAAAATACTGGAACTCAAACTCTGCTGTGACACATTATTAATTTGATTTAATCTCTGTTTATCATAGCAGTGGTTTTCCTGAGCTGGAGAATCAGTTTTCTTTAGTATTTGACTTAAAACTTTAAATGTTAATTACATGAATTTATTTAATCACTTGAGTAATATGCAGGTAAGATAACTACTGGTAAGTATATTTTTGCATCACTGTGAGATGAGGATTGTAACTGACATGATTTATAGACTAAAAGCGACACATATTGTAACAGTGATCACAGACTTTAGCAGTGATGTGTAACACTATTTTAAGCCATTTTACACACTTGTGCAAGGCCTTTAAAGTAAACTGAAAATATCAAATGGTCCGAATTTCACTTTTGGTAATGGTAATGCATGGTGTAAAGTTAGTAGTGCTGCTGAAAGTGACTATTACTAACAGAAACACGTTCCAGGTGTTGATAATCCTAATATATCATGCCTGGGTGAGGACACAAAGTAAACAGGACAGTGCTGTTGGCTGCCATCTTAAAGCGCTCTGGGATCACTACATTAGCTTCTCACAGATATCCATCAGAGGCTGTGTCCCTCCCTCTGGTGGTGTGTAAAGGTAAAGGTAAACTTGATATGTTATTATTATATTGTCCCCTCAGGTTAACCAAGAAACTGGAGGAGAGACGAGAGCAGAGGAAGAGAGGAGAAGAGGAGGTAAGGAGACAAGCCTGTTTTGGGCACCAAATATTGTGTATTGTGTGCAAGGAGATGGGTGTTAAGGGTGCTGCAACACCCCCAACTGCCAAAGGGTGGAACATTCATTTTAAACTCTGAACAGCATAGTATAACATGTCAGGAATTACATGTAAGAAGAGGTGCAAAATGTGCAATTTGAGTTAAATCCTCCAATCTAAAGTGACAGTGTCATCAAGTCAGGTCGAACTACAATAGAGACAGAGCGCATTTATATCCAGAGCAGATTAATAGCTTGTTTCCTCCTTGGGGTGTGACGTGCTGCACTCTGTCTCTGTGGTCTGGGTCATCCTTGGGTCAGTTTAATGTTGGGATCTACGCCTTAACATGGGGCAACCCTCTGTGTGATTAGGCCTTACACAAGGGTCACCAATTGTTTAAGTATGGCTATCAGTGATAATCAATAATTATTAAATATGATGAATAATGTGACTTAATCTACATTAATTCACCTTGTGGGCACCATTCCCGCAAAGGGAAAAATGATAGCCGATCAATAAAATCGATCTCAAAATACACTACACTATCAAATTGGAGCTCTAATTGAAAATTAAGTTAATAAATTTAAATTTATTGAAAGGATAATCCCCTTACATATCATCTTGTTTTCAAGGGGGTCCTCATCACAAACAAACAGAAAGTACAAATACAAAAAGGCATGCAACACAATACACAGAGACCGATTACATTGCAAGACACTCACACAAACATACACAAAAAGCTCTCCCAGGCCCAGCTAATCACCCACCATCCAAATCCCCCAGATAATGTACATTAAACTAGAAAACGTGCAATACATTCGGTAGGTGTACACACAATGAGTATACAGGCATTTTCATGTGATGCACGGGATATAAAGGGAAAAAAAGGTATAAACAAACTGTTTCCATGATAGTTAGAAAGTGAGACAGGATATAAATACAGATAGAAACAGGAGCAGGTTGTTTGAAGATGGTTGAGTATGGATGCTTTAAAGAGATGAAAAGAGGTAATAGATTGAATTGAGCAAGGGAAGTTAATGGAACAGTCAGTGGTTGAATGTAAGGAATCTGGTCTTGTGCAGAACAGCATATGATCCATCCATCCATCCATCCATTTTCTTCCGCTTATCTGGGGTCGGGTCGCGGGGGCAGCAGCCTAAGCAGGGAAACCCAGACTTCCCTCTCCCCGGCCACTTCGTCCAGCTCTTCCCGGGGGACCCCGAGGCGTTCCCAGGCCAGCTGTGAGACGTAGTCTCTCCAGCGTGTCCTGGGTCTTCCCCGGGGCCTCCTACCGGTGGGACGTGCCCTGAACACCTCACCAGGGAGGCGTCCTGGAGGCATCCTAATTAGATGCCCAAGCCACCTCATCTGGCTCTTCTCAATGGGGAGGAGCAGCGGCTCTACTCCGAGCTCCTCCCGGATGACCGAGCTTCTCACCCTATCTCTAAGGGAGAGCCCAGCCACCCTACGGAGGAAACTCATTTCGGCCGCTTGTACCCGCGATCTTGTTCTTTCGGTCACTACCCAAAGCTCATGACCATAGGTGAGGGTAGGAACGAAGATCGACTGGTAAATCGAGAGCTTTGCCTTTCGGCTCAGCTCCCTCTTCACCAAGACAGACCGGTCCGCATTACTGCAGACGCCGCACCGATCCGCCTGTCGATCTCCCGTTCCATCCTTCCCTCACTCGTGAACAAGACCCCGAGGTACTTAAACTCCTCCACTTGGGGCAGGACTTCATCCCCGATCCGGAGGGGGCACGCCACCCTTTTCCGGCCGAGAACCATGGTCTCGGATTTGGAGGTGCTGATTCTCATTCCAGCCGCTTCACACTCGGCTGCGAACCGATCCAGTGAGAGCTGAAGGTCGCGGCCTGATGAAGCCAACAGGACCACATCATCTGCAAAGAGCAGAGTCCTAATCCTGAGGTCACCAAACCGGACCCCCTCAACACCCTGGCTGCGCCTAGAAATTCTGTCCATAAAAGTTATGAACAGAATCGGCGACAAAGGGCAGCCCTGGCGGAGTCCAACCCTCACCGGAAACGAGTTCGACTTACTGCCAGCAATGCGGACCAAGCTCCGGCACCGGTCATACAGGAAATGGACAGCCCGTATCAGGGAGTCCGAAACCCCATATTCCCGGAGAACCCCCCACAGGACTCCCCGAGGGACACGGTCGAATGCCTTCTCCAAGTCCACAAAGCACATGTGGACTGGTTGGGCAAACTCCCAAGCACCCTCAAGGATCCTGCCAAGGGTCCAGAGCTGGTCCACAGTTCCACGACCGGGGCGAAAACCGCATTGCTCCTCCTGAATGGTGTTCGACTATCCGGCGGACCCTCCTCTCTAGTACCCCCGAATAGACCTTACCAGGGAGGCTGAGGAGTGTGATCCCCCTGTAGTTGGAACACACCCTCCGGTCCCCCTTCTTGAAAAGAGGGACCACCACCCCAGTCTGCCAGTCCAAGGGCACTGCCCCCGATGTCCACGCAATGTTGCAGAGTCGTGTCAGCCACGACAGCCCCACAACATCCAGGGCCTTGAGGAACTCCGGGCGGACCTCGTCCACCCCCGGGGCCCTGCCACCGAGGAGCTTTTTGACCACCTCGGTAACCTCAGCCCCAGAGATAGAGGAGCCCACCCCCGGGTCCCCAGGCCCTGCTTCCGCAACAGAAGGCGTGTCGGTGGGATTGAGGAGGTCTTCGAAGTATTCCTTCCACCAATCCACAACGTCCCGAGTCGAGGTCAGCAGCGCCCCGTCGCCACCATACACAGTGTTGACGGAGTACTGTTTCCCCCTCCTGAGACGCCGGATGGTGGTCCAGAACCTCTTCGAAGCCGTCCGGAAGTCGTTTTCCATGGCCTCGCCGAACTCCTCCCATGCCCGGGTTTTCGCCTCGGCGACCGCCACCGCCGCACTCCGCTTGGCCTGTCGATACCTGTCTGCTGCCTCCAGAGTCCCACAGGCCAAGAAGGCCCGATAGGACTCCTTCTTCAGCTTGACGGCACCCCTTACCGCCGGTGTCCACCAGCGGGTTCGGGTGTTGCCGCCCCGACAGGCACCAACCACCTTACGGCCACAGCACCGTTCGGCTGCCTCAGCAATGGAGGCACGGAACACGGCCCACTCGGACTCAATGTCCCCAGCCTCCCCCGGGACATGGTCGAAGCTCTTCCGGAGTTGAAGCTCCTTCTGACGGGAGACTCTGCCAGACGTTCCCAGCAGACCCTCACAATGCGTTTGGGTCTGCCAGGACTGACCGGCGTCCTCCCCCACCATCGGAGCCAACTCACCACCAGGTGGTGATCGGCTGACAGCTCCGCCCCTCTCTTCACCCGAGTGTCCAAGACATACGGCCGCAAGTCCAACGATACGACTACAAAGTCGATCATTGAACTGCGGCCTAGGGTGTCCTGATGCCAAGTGCGCATATGGACACCCTTATGCTTGAACATGGTGTTTGTTATGGACAATCTGTGGCGAGCACAGAAGTCCAATAACAAAACACCACTCAGGTTCAGATCGGGGGGGCCATTCCTCCCGATCACGCCCCTCCAGGTCTCACTGTCGTTGCCAACGTGAGCGTTGAAGTCCCCCAGCAGAACGAGGGTGTCCCCAGAAGGAGCACTCTCCAGCACCCCCTCTAAGGACTCCAAAAAGGGTGGATACTCTGAACTGCTGTTTGGACCATAGGCACAAACA
The DNA here is from genome assembly GCF_008729295.1 of Plectropomus leopardus. Taxonomy (NCBI): domain Eukaryota; kingdom Metazoa; phylum Chordata; class Actinopteri; order Perciformes; family Serranidae; genus Plectropomus; species Plectropomus leopardus. The sequence goes on from NC_056472.1 coordinate 153,456, forward strand.
ACAGTCAGGATCCGTCCCCCAACCCGAAGGCGGAGGGAGGCTACCCTCTCATTCACCGGCGTAAACTCCAACGTACAGGCACAGAGCCGGGGGGCAATAAGTATTGCCACCCCTGCCCGGCGCCTCTCACCAGTGGCAACTCCAGAGTGGAAGAGAGTCCATCACCTCTCAAGAAGACTGGTTCTGGAGCCCAAGCCATGCGTCGAGGTGAGGCCGACTATATCTAGTCGGAACTTCTCAACCTCGCGCACCAGCTCAGGCTCCTTCCCCACCAGAGAGGTGACATTCCACGTCCCCAGAGCTAGCTTCTGCAGCCGAGGATTGGACCGCCAAGGTCCCCGCCTTCGGCTGCCGCCCAGCTCACACTGCACCCGACCCCTACGGCCCCTCCTACGGGTGGTGAGCCCACGGGAAGGAGGTCCCATGTCGCCTCTTCGGGCTGTGCCCGGCCGGGCCCCATGGGTAAAGGCCCGGCCACCAGGCGCCCGCCATCGAGCCCCACCCCCAGGCCTGGCTCGGGGGGGGGGGGGGCCCGGTGACCTGCGTCCGGGCAAGGGGAACTCTGAGCCATTGATTGACATCATCATAGGGGTCTTGTGAGCTACACTTTGTCTGGTCCCTCCCCTAGGACCTGTTTGCCATGGGTGACCCTACCAGGGGCATGAAGCCCCCGACAACTGAGCTCCTAGGATGAGACTTTGATTTATTCAGCAACAGTACAGTGTGTTGGAAGAGAGCCATTTTTGAACTGGGTTAAAATTGGACTGTAATGAATGTTGAATATGAGAAATGTCGGAGTTGGAAGAGTAAATTACAGTGTCATATGCATATCACTGAATGTGACAATCATAACGACTTTGTGGAAGATTGTTAATTAATATAGAGAACAGCAACAGACCCAAAGATGAACCTTGAGGAACATCTTTGTCCATGATTTTAAAGTCTGACTGGCAACCCTGATAGGAAACACACTGACATATGTTTTTATGATATGAATTAAACCAGAGCAGAGACTGTGTTGAGAGACCAATGGCATAGAGTTTGTTTGAAAGGAGGTAGTGATTGACCACGTCAAAGGCTCTTGTAAGATCAATAAGTATGGCACCTGTAGACATATTGTTATCAAATGAGGATACAATGTCATAAGTAAACTTTAAAAGAGCAGTTGTTGTGGAGAAGTTGGGTCTGAATCCAGATTGGCATGGAGATAGGATATTGGAGTCATTAATATATTGAAATAATTGATTAAAATTTATTTTTCAAATATTTTTACTACACTAGTAATTATGGAAATGGGTCTGTAAGTGTTGATGTCTTGAGGATTACCACCTTTTATACAAAGGGGTAACTCTGGCACATTTCCAAGTTGATGGAATTTCACAAGTTGAAAAAGATAAACACATTAGACAGAGGATTTGCAGAACATGAGAGGCTAATTTCATAAACTAGATTTTCAGACCATCTGGGCCAGCGCCATTCCCAGAGCATAGGCCTTCAATGATCCACTGAACTTCAGATGGACAGGTACTTCTAAAGGAGAAGGAGCTATTGCGATTGGAGTTAGGAATATTTAAAGAATAGTCAGAATGAGAGGAGTCAAAGGACTTAGCGTTGCAGATTGTGGAAAAATATTGGCTAAACATATTAGCAGTTGTGGATGGATCATAAACAACCCCTTATTGATTCTAATATGTGTAGTTTGACTTTTAGCTGATTTATTAGTTATGTTGTTTATTTTTCTTCTAAAATTGTTTAGGGTTGTTAAATCAGTTTTTAGGCAGTCTTTGTAATAATTATATTTTGCATTTCTTGTTTTGGTTGTACATGTATTTCTCAATGTTTTGTAAGCATCCTAGTCAGAGGAATCCTTTGCTGAGCAGTATTTTGCCCATGCTCTATCTCTTTGTTTAAAAAGATTTATTAGATCACCACTGATCCAAGGCAAGTGTCTACCCTTAACTTTAATTACTGTCCAGGAAGCATGTTTATCAACAACTTTAACAAATTCTGTGTAAAAGAAATTCCAAGTATCTTCAGCAAACGGAATTAGCTGAAATCTATGCTAATTTATATTCATTATATCTTGGATAAAAAGTTTGGAGTTGATATTTTTAGATCTAATTTTGTCTAATTTTGATGAATTTAGAGTGGTCACTGAAAGAGTTGGGTAATACTCCAGATTCAATTATTCTATCCGGATGTGTGACAAGAATCCCATCTAGGAGGGATGTAGACTTGGAATTAACTCTGGGTTCGGTTATGAGTTGAGTTAAGTTCATAATGCCAAATAAAGTTTGATCATTGATAGGTGAGCTATCTAACCAGTTGTTATTAAAATCACAGAGGATAATCACACACACACACACACACACACACACACACACACACACACACATAGACTACACAAGCCATAACAACAAGAGCAAAGCTCAGTTTGCAGTTTGGCATTGTATACAGATACAATAATGGTGTAGTTTTAAGCTACAATAATTTGCTTCCCAGCATAAATAGGCCTGGACCTTGCAAAAGTAAAACAATAATTAAAGCTGCAAGCAGCAATGAAAAGGATTTTGCACACCCATGTGTGCCGGGGTTGTGGTGGGACTCCAGCTAAAGCTGTCCTTCATTTCTGTGAAAGTCGTATAATGTACGCAGAAAGTTTGGACCCTGGAGTGAGCTATTTCACATGGTGTAGTACGTCCAGGGGCCACTAGGTGGCATGGAGGGGACACAATTTCCATGTCATCTTGGTGTACATCATTTATAGACCAAACCATGTAAATATCATGTAAATCCAATGAGAAATGTCCCTCAAGGCATACATCCTGTTGCCAGTAGGTGGCACTATTACGACAAGTGAAAAATTGTAATACAGATGTGTTTAAGGGCCCTTATCAAACACATGAAGTTTTACATGGATTGGACAATGTACACCAAATTACAACAATTTCCGTAAAACTTTTGTGCGGACCATTGATAGCTTTTAATCGCAAAGCTCTTAAGATCATACAAACAAAATTTCAACTGGATCTGATTAATTGTGTAGGTCAAGTTCATAAAAGTATAAAAAAAAAACATTATTTCCTGTGGCCTATCAGGACTAGTGAATATTGTAATACAGATGTGTATAGGGCGGGACCCTTATCAAACCTATTAAGTTTCAGGCAGATCGGACAATGTACACCAAGTTACAACCATTTCCTGTTATATGGCGAGACATCAAAATTGTACGCGACATAACGGGAAAACCATAAAAGTTTTGCGTGGACCTCTGATAACTTTTCATCACTGAGCAGTTGAGAATGGACACACCAATTCTGAAGTCTGTTTGATGAATCCTGTAGGACAAGATAGCAAAAGTACGAGGCCCAAAATCGCCCAAAAATCAGCACAAAATTCAAAATGGCCGACTTCGTGTTGGGTTTGGGGGTGGGTCCAAAAGGCTTTTTTGTGCATCTAGGCATGATACATATGTGTGCCGAATTTTGTATTTGTAGTTTAAACCAACTATTCAAGCTACACATTAGGGGCCGCTGTGGAGCTATTTTGCCACAGCCGTTTACAAAGCCACAAAAATTTGAAATTTTTTGCCAGGTTGGACAAGCGTACCAACTTTCATAAGTTTTTGAGCATGATCAGACCTGGAAAAATGTGATTCCTGTGAGAGAAAAATAATAATAATTAAAGCTGCAAGCAGCAATGAACAGGGCTACTGGGGGGACTCTGAGTGACACAATTATCCATTTCAGTGAAAGTTGGAAAAAATACGCAGAGAGTTTGGACCCTTGAGTGAGATATTTCACATGGTGAATTACTTCCTTTGGACACACAAAATCTACATCATCTTGGTCTACATCATCTGTAGACCAAACCATGTAAATTTCATGAAAATCAAAGGATAGTTGTGGTACGAGGCCTACTTCCTGTTGCTAGTCGGTGGCTCAGTGAGTATCATAGTTAAAATACATGTTGATGTGTTCAGGGCTGCAGCCTGAAAAGAATTGTGAAATCTGGGGCCAATCGGTCGATGCAAAGTGAAGTTACAACTTCCTTTTTGGTGGCCACCACTGGGTCTCCATGGCAACAGCGTTCATGGTAAACCTATACTTGAAAGGGAGGCATCATTAAGGTCTTGATGGTGTGTTTTTTGTCAAGACACATGATCAGATTTCTTCAAAAACTGTGGGAAATCCATTTTTTACCCTCCATATTTAGGAGGGATTCAGGTTCCTTTATTTGTACCCGTAGGTAGATTTGGTTTGCAGTATAGGGTGAACGGCCTCCATTTGACACAGTTTTCAGACAACACAGACAACATGCAAGACAACACATAAAAAGATAAAACAATGAAAGTGTCCCAGTGCTAAATCAAAATGTTAAATATGCCATAAATACCGATAAAAACACGAAACTATAAAAATCAAACCATCACATAAAGACACAAGTGTGATGGCAGCTGAAACAAAACATATCGCTTAGTTTTACCCCTCGGGTCTAAAAACCTCTTTCCAGAGGGGAGAAGCTATAATCACTGTGTAAAGGATGCAGTTCAATATTTAAAATGGCATTGAGTAACTGCTATAACTGTCTGGTATACAGGGATGCTGGGTTCAGCTGGGGCTCACCGATCAGCTTACTTAACCATTTCACAATCTGATTTAAAGAGTTCCTGTTCTTTACTTTTCTAAATCATGACTCCAAAGAAAAATATAAAAACCGATTCAACAAAAGCACAATAAAATCAATGTGGAAGTAGAACTGTTTCCTCAGACAGTGGAGTCGCTGATGTCCTTTTTTACACACAACTGCACACTAAGTTCAGTTTTGAGTCAATGACAGTCCCAAGATATTTTATTAAATAGGAATAAAATATAGGTTTGGACTCTCAATCTTGCACCCCTACATGATCTCTCTCTCTCTCTCTGTCTCTCTCTCTCTCTCTCACACACACACACACACACACACACACACACACACACACACAAAATCAGGCGCTTGTCAAATATCTTTGATCTTCGAAATGCACCTGAGGGTTTACCAAACATATCAGGTTTGTTCCAGTTTTGTTGGCCTCAATCAGTCTTGATGGGAGGCATATACAGAGAGGTAGTGTAAGATACTGTAGATATGACAAATTTTCAATAAAGATTCCGTTTTTGAGTTGATTAACATGTTAGCAGTTGCTGTTGCACCTGCAGCTGCATTTCAAAGACCAAAGATGTTTGTCAACAAGCGTTTGACTTTGGGTTTCCTTACGTGTGTATGTGTGAAGGACACCAACTGGCAGAGTGCAGACAGCCTCCCAAACATTTCTCTTTCTCTTGCCATGGCATCTACAGCTTTTGCTAGTCACACACCATCATTGGCATTATAGTAAAAATTGTGGTCTTTCTTATAGTGTGACTTTGGAACCAATGGGATTTACACAGCTCCTACTGTTAGCCAGAAAAGAAAAAGAAACCCCCCAACCTCCCCATATAACTCAATGTAAAAATGATTCAAGAAATCTCTACAGAGCAGCAGTTCACGCCTCTCCTTAACCACTTCTCAGTCTCACGTTGCACTTTTCAGACACAAAATTTACACAGTTATGTTCCTCTGGCTGTTTTCTCTCTAACAGTATATGTCTGAAGTGTCCTGGAGGTATTGTCATCGACTGAGGGCCACTTGCACCTCACCTCACCCACCTCACCCAGCAGTGACTGTTACCATGATAACCTGTGGGGCCTGCTAGACACACCAACATTCTGACACAGACACAGACACGCACACACAGGATTTGACACATTCTACAGACAAAATCAAACAACCTGCTGCTCGGTAAGCAGTTTTGAACCTAAACCAACACATTTAAGACACTGTTAAGTGTGTTTTCTGGATATTGTTCGATATTTCAACCACATTCAAACTAATTAGACTCCTTTAAAGACTTCAGCTCCTATTTTTTCACCATCTTCTAACAAATGCCAGCTTTTTTTAACAGGCTTTCGGACGGTCTACATGATGAGTAGTATTCAACATTTTAATGACATTCATGCTAATAAAACTCCTTCATACTTTTTTCAGGTATTGATACTACTTGACCATCTTCTACTAAATTCAAGCAAGCATGGAAGTGTAGCATCAGCTTTTCAGCAAGCTTAAACATATTCTACAAGATTAGTATCATTCAAAATTTTAAAGACATTCATCAGAATTTAACCTGTTCATCTTTTTTTTTAGATATTCATACTACTTCTTGTTCAAGTCATTCAAGCAAGAATTTCAGCATAGCGTAAGCTATTCAGCATGAACACTGCAGCGTAGCGCAAGCTGAGCATTCACACCCGCAATTTCTTCAGAAATTGCATTTTCTAGTTCCCATTTAAAATCAAATAGAAATACATTATAAAATGCCTCTTTACCATGCACAATGTCACCCTGAATTATCATTCATTCATTATCTACGATTTATCATTTTTCTTTTTAAATCTGTATTATAAGAGTCTGGACAATTGTGTATGAAAAACTATTAAGGTCTGATACTCCTAACGTATTGTTTTGGATGTGTTTTCAAACAAAGGCCAGTGGTATAGGAATATAGGAGCATAGGAATTCATGGAAAATCATGGGCATAGAACCATATTTCTCATAATTTCTCCCAACAACACATTGGAAAACCTGTTTTATAATTTATTCTTACTTCAGTCTATCTGCTTATTAAATGCATGCATTTTTTTACATGCTATCATGTGAACCTTTATTTCCACAGGGGTTTATAGGAAAAGTGATAAAATGACTAACCCTGAACACCCTTTAAGGGCTTGTATCACATTTCTGGTACCACTGGACTCAGAACAACTTGACTTGTGTATGGATAATACTAAGCATATAAAATTTCTGCTAAAGTTATTTTTGTGATGTTTTGCTTCTTTCAACTTTGTCTATCAATTAAGGCATGATAAATTTCAGATACTGAAAATTTTGATTTTGACATGTGTAGCTACATGTCTTGACACACAGAAAATTTCATGTTTCTATCTCTAAGAGAAAAATATCTGAAGCGCTTTTACTTAACATACTAAGTATAGTAAAAGGACTAGACACAGCAGATTTTTTTAGGTATAGTAACGATGATGGCTGTCTTGAGGCAGGAGGGAACAGACTCTTGTCAGAGTGAGATGTTAAAAATGTCAGTTATAACATTAATGAGCTGATCAGCACATGTTTTTAGTACTCAGCAGGAGTTTTCTCACATCTGCTGTGGTCACTGAGAGTGGCCGGTCCTCTGGAGGCGGAGTAGACTTCACAGCTAAGTCCTTACTGATGAGGTCAAAGTGAGCGTAAAATGTGTTCAGCTTGTCCAGCAGCGCGGCCTCACTTATGATGGGGCACTCCTGCTTTTGTAGCCTGTGACATTTTGAATCACCTGCCACATATCTTTAGTGCTGTTGCTGTTGAGGTCTCCAGTCTCTGCTGCTGGTGTCTCCTCTTAGCCTTCTTGATGCCATGATATTGCAATTAGCAACATTGATCATGAGTGCTTTATTTTCATTTGGTGGATAATTCATTTTGCCGTGGCAGCTCAACATTTTCGTAATATTTTTGCATTATTGAACCTCAGAGTTTTCACTTGAATGTCTTGACCTACCTGTCTGTTGCATGTGATTCAGAATGAGATCAAAAAGGAAATAGAGCGGCGGAAGATGGGGAAGGATGTGCAAGACTTAAAGAGGAAACAGGAAGAGGAGAAGACCAAGCGACTGCTGGAGGAAAGAAACAGGGAGAAGGCTGAAGAGAAGGCTGCCAGGGAGCGGGTCAAACAACAGATTGCCTTGGTAAGATCATCTTTCTCTGTCCCTTCTGCACCAGCTAAAGAGGAGTTTGTAGGACTGTATCTGGAAATGAAAATCAGTTATCAATCTGCTGTATTGCATGTAAGAAAGTACATTCAGTATTGCCCTTTTTTGCCAGTATTCAAAAACCAGAGTGAACAATATTTGTCTGTACTGATGATGCTTTCAGCTCAATTATCCAGTGAACACGACAATAATATTCGGGGTGTGTTCTATTAAAACCTCAGGAAGAGCGGCATAGTGTGATGAGGGATCCCTCTTCCAGGACGGACAGACGTGCAATAGATGTCGTAAATAACAATTAAAATACAGTCATGACAAAAAGGAAAGAGAAAGAGAGAGGGAGATAGAGGGGGAGAGCTGCATAGCAATAATGGAAACAGACACGTCATATTACAATAACGATAGGTGTAAAATTACTAAATGCCCTCTATGATAATATTGTAGGTGTTGATAAGAGTCCCATGTATAGTGGAGACATGGCTCATAATAATGGCAGTAGAGGGTTGCGTCAAGCACGATCAAGGCATTGGCACAACCAGGACCCACAACACAGGCATAGCTTCAGACAGGACCACAGCAGTGGCAAAACCAAGACCACGATCAGGGCGAGCTGGGGGTACAGTATCAGTGCAGCCACAGCACGAGCACGACCAAAGGCAGGGTCACAGCACCAGCACAGCTATCACCACGATCAAGTGCAGCCAAGGTTGCAGCCAGGATCCAGGAAAACTAGGAAACAAGGTAGCGGGAATGCTCCGGAGAGGCAACGGAGCTAGAGTAATGCAGTAAGCATAATGCAGTAAACAGACATGATCGTTTTCAGACAGAGGGAGTAAGAGAAGGAAAAGGAGTTCAGCGTATCATAGAAAATCCCCCCAGCAGATTAAACCTATGTCAGCCTAACAAGGGGCTGGTCCAGACAACCTGAGCCAGCCCTAATTATAAGCTTTATCAAAGAGGAAGGTCTTAAGTCTACCCTTAAAGGCACAAATAAACATGCACATTCGTAAACATACAGACGTGGACAAATATGTTGGTACCCTTCTATGAAAATAGAAGAACCCACAAATTTTTTTGGAATATCTTGACACTGACTAAAGTTATTAGCATCCATTATTGTTAATTCCATGTTAAATGAAAATAGACATTTACTTACATACTTTACTCTATGACATACCAAATGAACACAGGTATACATGACACAATTGCTTTTAACTCGATCAGTTTTCAGGAGGAATGAAACATTGTTTCAATGAGCTGTAAGAGTACCAACAAATTTGTCCACGTCTGTATGTGTTCGCAGCTCTTTCTCAACAATAACAAAGGCATAACATGTCAAAAACAATCACTTAACTTCTCCATTATATAGTATGGCGGCTGATCTCATCCTCTGTTCGGAGGGCAAGATGCTCCTGAATCTCATTGTTTTAACAATTTGTGGACATTTACGGTCACTGTTCTTCCTCTTAGTGTCAGTTGCTGACAGATTATAGCTGCTTATTAAAACTTCCTCGGTGGATCACACACATTATGCTGTCAAAACATTACAACCGACCCATGGGCCCATGGTCCCATCTATCTATCTGTCCTGCCAATGTGTTTATATAGAGATCATTTTGGTGCTGTTACACCCCCCAGCCCACCCCACCCCCATCCCCATCCCCACTTCAGAAAGGTGAGGCGGCATACGGCGCAATATTCCTAAAATAGCTATAGATATCAGTAGGGGGAAGAGCCTTTGTGAGATACAACAAAGAATGCCTTTGACTTCACTCTCTTCAAAGACAAAAATGCCTGAATGGATTTAACATAAGATTACTGTCTTTAATTTGTACTGTTGCAATTGTTTAAAAACAATACAGACAAATTGTACATTACAGCTTTGTCCCCTCTGTCCTGTAGGACAGAGCTGACAGAGCAGCGCGCTATGCCAAAACTCAGGAGGAGGAGAAGGCTGCCAAGCAGGCCCAACTGCAGGCCAGACAGGCAGAGCAGGAGGCCAGGAAGGAGGCATTATTACGGGAGAGGAGGTAAAGACAAAAGGAGTGACATTTACGCAGAGCACTGCACTTCAAGATGAAATGCACGTTCATTAGTTTTATTGCTAAAATCTCCCATCCTGAAGTGTGTATATCACAAATAGCTCTACAAAGTCCAACTCCATTGATGTTTTTTTTGCGACATACATTACATGCTGAGAGAGGTGATGACAGCATTTAAAAGGCCCTTTGAAGAAATGAAAACAGTTAAAATGTCAGGTGATGAGTAACAGCTGAAAGCGACATATCATATCATTTACTCTGGTCCAAAGAAACCGAACCACAGGTATGAGCATTCTTCCCATTCATTTGAGTGTAAATAATTCTGAATAAAAAAAACTGAGAGGCAAACCATTCCTAATGAAACTGCACATATTTAAGTTTGAATGAAGTTTGATATATTTAAGAATGTAAAGGTGCACATTGCAAAAAAGGAGTGCATCACTAACAACAGAGGTTTCTGTTCACCCAATTTTCTTGTGTGTGTGTGTGTGTGTGTGTGTGTGCGTGCGTGCGTGCGTGCGCGCGCATCAGTGCTACAGCTAGAATACAGTTCCGCCTCCCAGACGGTTCATCCTTCACCAGCCAGTTCCCCTCGCAGAGCAGACTGCAGGAGGTGCACCAATTTGCAGTTCAGGTTTGTCTATATTTCCATACTGTCTCTAAGATTCCATTTTTTTTTTTAATTGGGGCTAAGAGATTGCTCTTTTTCCAAGAAAGCCTGGATTCATCATCACAAGACAACAACTTAGATTTTAAATACAAAATTATCTGTGAGAAATTAATTAAAATAACATTTTATAATGAACTGAATACTCTGCCTTGTAATACTTTTAGAAAAAAAAACGATACTCTTTAAAGTACACCATTGTTCAGGTAAGCCCCAGGATTTCAGTATATTCCAGCACAAGCTGTAATAGCACTGCTCTGAAGGTACTGCTCCTGCAGTGTAAATCTGTCACACATGCCATGTTGTTTGTTGTGTTATGTTTTGTTGGGTATATTGCTGAGCTGTACATTTAGTGCCATTAGTACCATCCTCTGCAGTCACAGTTGACTGCATGTCTGATTAAGCTACTTGAACCGCCTGCTGAGTTTTCATGTACAGATGTTTTTTGCTTTCCTCCCACATATTCCAAAATAATTAACTTGAAAAGTGCACTCAGTAGAGTGCTGATCTCTAAAAGGCTTAATTATAGCACTGTAGAGCACTATAATTCCAGCAGATGCACAGCAGCACCTTTTAGATGGTAATGGAGCTATGGCACGTGTACAGAGCAGATTGAGTTTTCCTGCTAAAAGCCACTGTTTGTGATACGATACAATCACAAGGATGACTGTAGCCAGAAATTTTTGATCCACATCATTCATAACTGGAGTTTAAACAGTATTAACTTCATCTGTAAGCTACAGCACAACATAATTGGGATTAATAACAATAAACACAATAAAACAAACAAAGAAGCCCCCACCATCTTCCTCATAAAAATACATGTCGCAAGGCGTTTGAAGACGTGACGACTGCATACAGTTGTATATGTGTGTGGGCCTCATGCAGCAACATTCTCTAAATTTTCTTTTAATTTTCTGGTTAGAGAAAATATAAGAGAAGTCAACTCAAGATGCACCAAACACTCTTAAACACACAACTTTGCTCTGACCCAGGTGTGCTCAATAATGAATCGCACTTGATCCTAACTCACCTATTAGCATAGGTAACGCCCCCTAAACACTATATAAGGGCAGGTTTTGTGCCGTGTGCAAAGACTCTGGCACATGAACAAGACTGGGGACATGACACCAAAAAGGCTGTAAGAAGAATTTCTGCTGCAGTGAAACCTATATGATGTTAAATAAACTTAACAAGGTAAATGTGATGTAAGGAAAATGCATTTAAGTATTAAAAGTAAAAGTACACATGCAAAAAGGTTTAAATAAATGTAATAAACAAAAGTTTTAAAATAGTTAAAAGAAAAAGCAGCAATGCCTCATACATACAGTATGTATAAGATCTGGAACCATGAATTTTTATTTTTTTCTTTGGAAAACACTGGCACATTTACAGCAATATTTTTTTAATATGCACTGTCCCTGTAAACAATAAATAAAAAAGATGTAGGTATGAATAATGCAGAAAATAAGGAGCTTTTAAAGAAAATAGCATCGATAGAGTGAATTGCAACTGCATAATTATTTTAAAAGTTGCCATTAGATTTTCATTTTGCTATTTGCTATTTTGTTGAATCTCATACAGACCCCTGGTGCTGAATCTCAGGAGTGTCTGGAAAATAACTGACTTTCTAATGTTTCTACATCATACAGTCCCATCTTTGAATCATGTGATGGTGGAATAAAGTGTACCACTTAGCACTGTAAGCCCATTTATATAGAATCACTGTCAAGTGTTTAATGCTGGTCCTGTCTCAGGAGGTGGGAAACCGCTACAGTAACTTCTCCTTGGCGACCATGTTCCCTCGGCGGGAGTTCACCAGTGAAGACCTGACCAAGACTCTGCTGGAGCTGGAACTGGCTCCAAGTGCTTCCATTGTGCTGCTGCCAGTGAGTACAGCCCGTAACTGCATCATGCCTGAATGATTCAAAAAGACTTATCGAGGGTATAGCTCAGAAGAGATGTTTGATCTTCATGGATGTTACTATGGCGATCAAAAATACTGGCATTTTTCAGTGATACTGGTTTTGAGAAAATGGTTCAGCATCTTCAGAAATAATGGTTAGCAGTGCCATGTCATTGTGGTAAGTGCAGAACTAAGGTCAGAATGAGATTAGTTTAGCATATTTTGAACATTATTTTGATGTCCCTTTCAGCAATCAGGCAGGCCTACTAACACAGTGGTCCAGTCCTCTGGTGGTGGTATCTGGGCAGTTTTGGGCACCCTCCTCTACCCTTTACTGGCTGTATGGCGATTCCTCAGCTCCTTTCTGTTTGCAACCCCACCCCCTCCTGGAGCAGCCAGAGGCCCCACCCACCAGTCCAGCTCTTACACTAACTCATCATCAGCCTTGGATAAAGCAAAGAGGTGAGGGGTGTGTGTGTGTGTGTGTGTGTATGTATGTGTGTGTGTGTGTGTGTGTGTGTGTGTGTGTGTGTGTGTGTGTGTGTGTGTGTGTGTGTGTGTGTAAAAAAAAATTTCAAACCAGGTTTGATATTTAGCCAAACAGTGGACCCGGTCACCATATTTAACCAGGTGTCTCACTTGACTCAGCAGCTGATCCTCAGTGGAGCATAACGAGCCTGCGTTCCAATTGAAAATGAGTTTCTAACCATCAGGTAGCATTGTGTGACTCTGGAGCTCTCTGTCCACACTGAATCCATTAAAGATGCACTTGTGTTACTTAATGTAAACAAACCATGCAGCTGTCAGCTGTGCTCTCCAGATCAGACGGGAGACGTTAACGCTTCAAAGATGGGTAACTCGCTTGCTTCCATCATTTGTAACTTCACTTTTGAAATCTTATAGTCTGATGTTTACTAGAAATGACAAACAATATAGCCTAGGCAAATAGACTAATGTTAGCTTGTTATTAGTAATGCTCATTTACTTCAGCAGAAACTCTCAGCTCCCTGGTGATGTCCCCTAAACCAGCTGACCCTGTGTTCAGGTTTTTGTAATGAAAAAGTAGGTTTAATATAATTAATTCCTCATTTCAACTTCATGAATCAGCCTGTTCCCTTTGCGGGGCTTAGAAAGCGAACAACAGCTTTAAATAGAAACAGCATCCTACAAAAGTTCAGCTCACAACAGCACCTACAGCCAGTAAGGGTAAGGACAGTTCTTTCATTAGCTTCACCTCTTGAATGTTGACATATTGGTGCAGTTTTCGTCTCTTTAAGATATAACTCTGCACTGCTCATCAGCCCAAAAAGTAAACAAATACACCACATTTTAAACTGTGCTCCCCTCTCTGCTGAAATTTGATCTCTGTCATATACACAACCTGTATGACACTAGTTACTCCATTGGTACATTTACAAACATTTATATCATATTAATCACTCTTTCATATTGTTTATTACTAATGAAATTTGAGTAGGATTTAGCATTTTCAGTAAGGCTAATTTAAAGGTTGCCAGAATGTGGCATAATGACAAATGTCTGTGCCGGTTTGCATGAATCAAACCATTTTAAGCTCGTAGACCAGACCGGATCGGCAAAACAAAAAATTTAGCCGAACTCTAGTAGCCACCTTAACTGTTGATAGCTTAGTTGTGTCCTCCCTTGGTGTGACACCAAAGCCTAGTCAGGTGTTATATAGCCAAAAAATGTTATATTTAATCAGTCTTGTAGTTCTACAGACACCACAAAACACCAGACATATTTATGACCAACCCAACCTCTGGTAACCTACAAGCCAGTACTGCAACTTACAGGGACTAACAGACACAGTAGGGTTTCTGTTGTCGTTTTGTGTAATTTGTTCCTAAACAAAAAAAGGACTCACTTAACGTGTTAAATTTTTCCAAATTAACAAGAGTGGGGAAATAATTCAGAATTTGTCACTGACAGCGTTTCGCAGAGTTTATTAAGTTTTCCCTAGCTCAACAACTCACAAACTGAGAAAGTTTTAAAGAGAGTCTAGTGCTTTCTCTGCAGTTGACAAAGGAGCGTACTGCAATTACTTTTTACATTGTGCCCCAAACACATCACACTGTGCGTCCGTGAAGAAACATGAATAGGTTTTAGGTGATTAAGCCCTCAAATACCATAATATAACAGCTAAATGGAATAGTATGTAATACCAACCAGGGAAGAAAGAATCATTTATTATCTGACAGGAGGTGTGACAACCTAGTTTAAGGTTCCGATGATGTGGTTATGCATGTTAATTAGCCATGTGCTTGTGTTTCTTGAAGAAGCAATGGGAGATTCATTGTGAACAATGGACCTCATGAAGAAAAGATAAATTTTCCTTGGAGTATATTCATTTCATTGTAATTTTTATTTGGATTTTCTTTGTATCAAAGGATGTGAATTATTTCACCTAATTTCTTTAGTATATGTTATGGGCCAAAATGTGCACTTATTGGCCGGTTTAGGTAGGGCTTGGGCTTTGGGGGAAAAAAAGATTAAATAAGTAAATAAAACTGTTTAAAAAGTGAGCATTATGGGCTATATAACTATTAGTTGGTTAAAATGTAAATCCCACATACAATATAGATATTCCATATTAATTGATTGATACAATACGGTACAGTGAGGAGGGATCTCTCTCCTGGGACGGACATATGTGCAATAGATGTGTTTACAGAAAAGATCAACTTTTTTCGGGGTCTAACAGTCACAATCCTTAAGACGTTTTGTTGAGTTCTTGCCTGTGTGTATGATGAGAGCTTGAAGCTCTACTGTTAAACTCTTGAAAGAACTACTGGGTCACTTATTCTCATAAAGCATGTTCAGCTAAAAGCTCTGTTTTATTTGATTCCTAGCTCATGGCAGCTAGAGCCGTCTGTGGATAGATAATGTTGTATGACAGATTAACATTACTGAAACTATTGAGTGATTAAGGCGTACTTGAGCTCCTGCACATAGTAGCACTGTATCCCTGGTGACTCACTCACTGTGTCATTTTCCTGTGTGTTCACTCAGAGAATCTCTCTCCAAGCACACTCTGGAAAAGCGGCCCAAGGACTTTAAGAAGGATGGTAAAATCTGCAGGCTAAGGACTCAAGAGGACAGTGAGGATGACAACAACACCTGGAATGGGAACTCCACCCAGCAAATGTAGCAAAATAACAGCAGCTCTTGCTTCCTCTTGCTCTCCTGGTGTGATTAGTTCAGTGTGATAAGTCCCAGGTTTTTGCTGCACTGTCAGCTGCTCCCTTTGTTCTCTCCTCTAACTGTGTTCCAGGATTTTGCCCCCGAACCTTGCCTGCATGGATAGATCAATAATCAACAGAACCTCCTCTGGGCTTAAGCTGAGCGTTTTTGTGTTGATTATGACATGATTCTGTCAAACATCCCAGGCTCAGGCTATACCTGCATTTTCTTTTGGGTCTGTAGCTCATCGTTGATCATTCTCACATCCATCCAAGATTAAATAATGCTGGTGGCCCTGGTTGCTCCTGTCACCAGCTTCTCTGGAAAGAGCAAATCCACTGTAAACTGTTGACCTGAAGTAAAGATATTGTAATCTGAACCTGGCTTCATATTATGTCATGGAATATTATGTTTAACTCTGTCTGATGGCCAGTGACTCAGCAGATGACCTTACAGTGGAATTAAGACGTTTTCTTTTAGACCAATAAATTATTTCATCAAACAGCTTGCAGCTGCTGGCTGAGGACTATATGGCTGACTCCAACAGCTAAATTGGAGTTCTGCCAAGGTGGTGGTGGCAAACACACACAGTTACACACACACACATACACACGTGTGTGTAAGACAATGGGTGACCACTGTAGTCTCTTATTCAACCATGAAAATTAAAGCAACCTGATTTTCCAAAAACCCCTTGAACTGTGTCTTGGTTGTTTGTTAGCAAGGACAGAGATTTCACTTGCATGTTTTCTTCAACATATCCAGGCCTTACATGGTGTCATCATCATCCAGATAACATGATTCTGAACACAAGTAGAGTGTTGTTTTGAAAAAAGAGACGAGCACTCACATGACTCATCAATCAATTTTATCTGGATATAAAATCCATTATTAATGAAACTGAGTCAAATGTAACTGAAGCCTTGTGTGTGGAAGAGGCATAAGGAGGTTCTTTATTCAATGAACAAATAACATTTATCAGGAATGAATAGCCCTCTTACTTTTTTGTAGTCCTTTCAGGAGATGAAAGCAGCCCATGACGTCATGAATGAAGTTACTGGCTTTTTTTTCCCGTTTGCTAAGACAGTCCATAACTGCACACTCATCTTTACAAACTTTAATGTCAGAGCCAAACTACTAATAACAAGACTAGGTATGTATTAAATTCATAACAATACAATAGCAAGAACAACTGATAAACTGTGCAATTAACCCAAATGCCTAACTGCAGGAAGTTTGTTAGATTAGCAATAATGACTCATTTTCAGCAGATTATTTCCCATGAATCTTGCATCAGATTTGCACTGTTCACTCTCCAGCTAATGCGCTTATTAATTTCTGTGAAAGTTGGATAATATAAGCAAAGAGTTTGGACCCTGGAGTGAGCTACTTTACAGGGTGTAGTACTTCCAGCAGCCACTAGGTGGCAGCATAGGAGAGACAAATTCCATGTCATCTTTGTGTACATCATTTGTTGACCAAACCATATAAATATCATGTTAATCCAATAATAATTGTCTCTCAAGGCTTACTTTCTGTTGCCAGGCGGTGGCGCTATCATGACTAGTATATATTTTCATAAAGATGTGTTCAGGGCGGGATCCGAATAAATCCTATGAGGTTTCAGGCAGATTGGACAATGAACTGTTGTGCCTGTGATAACTTATCATCACCAAGGGGTTGAGAATGGACACACCAATTTTGAAGTCAATCAGATGAATCCTGTAGGACAAGATAGCAAAAGTATGCAGCCTTAAATCCCCAAAAATCAGCACATAATTCAAATGGATGACTTCCTGTTGGGCTTGGGGGGTGGGTGCAAGAGGCTTTTTTGTGCGTCTGGACATGATACATACATGTGCCAAATTTCGGATTTACACAGGAAACCAGCCACTGGGGCTACACGTACTGGCATGACTCCCACTGTCCCGATCGTTAATTTTAGTTAAAGTTGGAAAATGCATGCAGAGAGTTTGAACCATTGAGTGAGATATTTCACATGGTGTCGTATTATCCTATGACTACTAGGTGGCACTGGAGAACACAAAATCTAAGTCACCCTATTTTACATAATTTGTAGACCAAAGCATGTTAATTCCATGTAAATCAAAAGATAACTGTGTTACAAGCTATACTTCCTGTTGCCAGTAGGTGGCACATTGAGTATCATGGTTAACTGACAAGTTGATGTGTTCAGGGTTGCAACCTGATCACACCCGTAAAAAAATTTGGGTCTTATTGGTTAAGCAAAAGTGAAGTTAGAGCAGTTTCCTGTTTGGTGGCAAATACTGCATTGCCATGGCAACAGCATTCATTAAAAACATACGATCTTCACAAGGCATCATGGAGGTCTTTAAGCAGCTTTATTACCAAGTTTCAGCTGAATGTGGTCAACCTGTAAGTGGATGCAGCTAAAAATAGAAGTCATGAATTCCTGCTTCCAGTAGGTGGCAGTATGCTGATAAGTCAAAAGAGCCAAACAGATGTGATCAGGACGGGACTCTGATCAAGCATGGGAAGTTAAGGTCAGATTGGGCCATGTCAGACAGACTAGCCACACCCAGAGGGTATGATGAAAACTCAGAAATCAAAAAGCTTTTGATGTACCATGATGTCAATTCAATCCTTCAGTTAGATATTTAATGTGGGGTAATACTTCCTGTGGCCACTAGGTGGCACTGGAGACCACACAAAATGTAGGTCATCTTGGTCTATAAAATTTGTACACCAAACCATGTAAATGTCATGTAAACAAAAGGATAGTTGTGTTGAGAGGCAAATTTTCTTTTGCAAGTTGGTGGCACTATGAGTATCATACTTAATTGACAATTTGATGTGTTCAGGGCTGCACTGTGATTACACCGGTAAAATTTGGGGCCAATCGTTTGATGCAAAGTGAAGTTACAACTTCCTGTTTGCGATGAAGACAATGTTGCCATGGCAACAATGTTTATGAAAAACCTATGAAATCACAAGCAGGCATCGTCAAGGTCTCAAAGGCTTTCTTACCAAGTTTGACCTTAATATGGTCAACCTTTAAGGAGGTGGACATCGAAGTATAAAACATATAACTCCCTGTCTCCAGTAGCTGGCGCTATCATGATAACTTGATAGAGCCACGCAAGTGTGTTCAGGCCCGGACTTTCATTAAGCATGAGAAATTTTGGGCAGATCAGACAATGTTTGGCTGAGTTACAACAACTTCCTGTTTCATGGTGAAACATCAAAGTTGGAGAACAAGATACGCCGACATGGTGTGGAAAAAAATCACAAATTGAATAACTTTTTATGTCCCATGGTCTTTAATATCAGTGAAAGTTGGAACAAGCACGCAGAGAGTTTCAATCCTTCAGTTAGATATTTCATGTGGGGTAATACTTCCTGTTTGTAGGTACTGGGGTGTTGCACAGGCTTCCAAACTTTCACAGCTCTAGGTCAAAAAAGCTGCAGGGGCTGCTTCGTTGAAAATCAGTAGGTGGCGTAACATTTCCTCCAACCCATGCATGAGATCTATTAAAATACCAAATGTTTCACCAGACCTGATAAGTCTGCAAAGTTTCGTGACTTTATGAATATGTTAAAGCCCTCAAAAAAGCGATTCATCTGATGAAAAAATATTAATAATAATAATAATTAAAGCTGCAAGCAGCGATGAACGGGCCCTTGCACCTCCACGCACGTCGGGGCTACTTGCTTGACGCCGACTGATGCAACTGCGTCTCTCTGAGAAAGGGCAACACTGCATGCAGCAGTGAGTTAGAGTTTCCTCCATGTAGTGCTAAGGCTGGAGATGAGCTAAATCACTTTATCAGGCGTGTGTGTGCGTTGTGGTTTGCCACTTACAGCGCTGTTGTGGGCTTACTCACAGCAACAAACGTGGGAAAAAATGACAGTATATTGTTCCTTTTCCTGATGATCTGAATAAGTCCCTAAATGTGTCTGTCATTGCTGCTTAAATATAACGTTGCAAAGAGGGTCTGGAAAATAAAATCTGCTAAATATAATAAAGTCAGCTGGTTGGTAGTCCTCTCCTCCTGTGCGCTGGAACCTGAGGTCATCTTGTTCGTTTGCAGAAAGATGAGGCCATTGTTTTTTAACATAACAGTATGTACTTCAATGTTGCTTACCGTAAAAACACTCTGACTGACTGCACCACTGTCCACTATTCTGCAATGCTCTCTGTCACAATGTCCTTGACTGTGAAGAGTAGTTTAACAATGAAGTGAGAGAGCACTTTGACTCTTTCTCTCTCTCTCTCTCTCTCTCTTTCACGCTTTCTGTGTGTGTGTGTGTTTTTGTCATAGTCAAACAATGAGTGAACAATGGAGTAAGAGCTCTATCTAGTGGACAGCTGTAGAAGGCAACTATTTCTAAAAACCCCCAGCATCAATTCCTGCATTATATGGTCTGTGAACAGAGTTTTCCTATCAGTGCATTTGGGAAAAATATAAAGCTGATTTGCTCCATTTTTTTCTGTGAAAGGCTTATATAAGGTGATAATATGGGTGTATTGAAAAATCAGTTGGGCTTTAGCAGAAATTGCAAAAAATGGCCAAAAATTTTAAATAAAATTAAAATTGGTAGACTTTCTGTTGTGTATAGGTCATGGCTCCAAGATGTTTTTTTGTAGGTCTTAGGCTTTTACATGTTTCCAAGTTTTGTAGCTCTAGGTTAAACGGTTCGCGGGGGCTGCTTCGCTGAAAATTAGTAGGTGGTGCTACAGAGCACATTTGGGCACATCACAGCAAAAAAAAAAAAGATATCAAATAACACATGGGCGACATGGAGGTGTTGTGGTTAGCACCGTTGCCTCACAGTAAGAGGGTCCCTGGTTTGAAACCCGGTTGGAGCGGGGCTCAGTCCGTGGGCGGGGGCCCTTCTGTGCAGAGTTTGCATTCTCCCTGTGTCTGCGTGGGTTCTCTCCAGGGTCTCTGGCTTCCTCCCACAGTCCAAAGACATGCAGGTCAGGTTGATTGGTCACTCTAAATTGCCGTTAGGTGTGACTGTGAGCATGTACGGTTGTCTGTCTATATGTGTCGGCCCTGCGATAGTCTGGCAACCTGTCCAGGGTGTACCCTGCCTTCCGCCTGATGACAGCTGGGATTGGCTCCAGCCCCCCTGCGACCTTTACGAGGACGAGCGGTTACAGAAAATGAATGAACCAATCAATCAATCAATCAATCAAATAACACATCATAGGACTATTGATGTGTCTGCCATTTTTTGACTTTTTAAGCATGTTTATCCCCTTAAACACAACTTCCTATTTTATGGTGAAGAACACCACAGAACGGCAACAGCGTTTGATAAAATAAAAAACGGCTAGCAATTTAACATCACCAACTTTAGGAAATAGTGGTGTCCAGATTTGAAGTCGATCAGATGAAATCTGTAGGACAAGTGTTTAACCAAAGGGACACTAAAATTACTGAAAATGTGAAAATTCAAATTAAAATGGCACACCTGTTTTTTGTTATAGGGCACAACTCCAAGAAGCTTTTTTCTAGGTCTTGGGTCTAAGTTTTGTAGCTCTAAGTTAAACGGGGTTAGGCTTTAAAGAAATTTTCTAGGGGGCGCACAAGAGCCATTTTTGCACATGAATACAAAAAAATATCAGATATCACAATTTAGGACTTTTGATGTCTGTGCCACTTTTGGTGAGTATTGGTGCATGACTTGGCCCTCAAAAAGTGCTTCGTGTTTTCTGGCGAATAGTGCGTAACTATGGCGATAGCATTTGATGAAAACTCAAAAGTATTGTTTCTGTGCATCATGAAAGTCTTTGCAGTATTATGAGAGCATTTGAGGTGTATCTGCTACAGGAGACACATTAAAGTGTAAAAAAAAACACAACCTTCTGTTACCACTAGGTGGCGCTATGACTGTGATTCAAAATTGTGCTGCAGATGTGTTCAGGCCTGGACTGTCATCAAATGTGTGAAATTTTGTTCATCGAAATTCGCCATTGTGTTACAGGAACACCGTTCAACAAAAAGGGACAATATTCATTTTCCATCATTACCATTATCTTAATGATTTTTTGACACAATTTTGAGATCAATCAAGTCAACCTGCTAGGAGCTGCATGTCTTAGTGTAAAACTTTGCCTTTCTTGTGTCAATAGGTGGCGTTCTCAGTATGGATGAAGACATTTGGATCATGTACAATAGTTTTAAAAACTACTTCCTGTTTGGTGGGAAAACGTGTAACTTCTCGGCCCCATAACTTCCACACCATTCCACAAAAAAGAAAACTGGTCGCAAACTAGGATCGCCCAAATCTGAAGGTGGGATTTACAAATTTTGAAGTCAATCCGTTGAAATCTGTAGGACTTAACGTAAAATCCCAAAAAATGACATTTCAAATCAAAATGGCAGACCTCCTGTTGGGTTTAGAGTATGGCTCCAAGAGGCTTTTTTGTCCATCCTGACATATTCTATGTACCTCTAAATTTTCATCCCTCTTCATGAAATGGTTTGCCGGGGCTGGCATTTAGGGGGCGCTACTTAGCTCATTCTTTGACACCTACACACGACACCTATAAAATACAAAAATTTTCACCAGTCCCCATAAGCGTGCCAAGTTTTATGAGTTTTTGAGGATGATAAAGCCAAAAAAAAGAGGGATTCATTTGACAAAATAACAATAATAATAATAATAATAATAATAATAATAATAAAACAGACCAATTACAAAAGGGTCCTTGCACCATTCAGTGCTGGGGCCCTAATAAAAAACGGATCAATTACAATAGGGTCCTTGCACCGTTTGGTGCTTGGGCCCTAATAATCCATTCAGTTTCAAGAGGGTCCTCGCACCGTTCGGGGCTCGGGTCCTAATAATTAAGGCTTCAAGCAGCGATGAAGAAGCCCTCGCACCCCAACGCAAGTCGAGGCTATTGGCAGGACTCTGAGTGACACAATCATCCATTTCAGTGAATGTCTGAAAAAGTATACAGAGAGGTTTTACCCTTTAGTGAGATATTTCACATGGTGAATTACTTCCTTTGGACACTCAAAATTTACGCCATCTTAGTCTACATCAATTGTAGACCAAAACATGTAGATTTCATGAAAATCAAAAGAGAAAAGAAAATGAGAGAAGAAGAGTTCAGTGACTGGTTGATGTGATAAGGGCTGTAGCCTGACCACAACTGTGAAATCTGGTCAATGCAAAGTGAAGTTACAACAACTTCCTCTTTGGCAGCAACCACTGGGTCTCCATGGCAACAGCGTTCATGGTAAACCTATACTTCAGAGGGAGGCGTCATTAAGGTCTTAAAGGTTTTGTCACCAGTTTTGACGTCAATCGGATAAACTTTGAACACTTGTCATGTAGATGTGTTCAGGGCAAGACTGTCATCAAACATGTGAAGTTTGATGTAGAATGGACCATGTCCCTCAGTTATAAACTACTTTATGCTTAATGGCGAGACATGGAAATGTTTGGCCCAGTAACGGCCACATGGTGTGAAGAAAACTCACAAATGTACTGACTTTTGATGTCCAGGGCCTTCTGAGAGGATTTTTAAATTTTGAAGTCAATCGGATGAAATCTGTAGGAGAAGATTGAAAAATTGCAAGCCCTGAAAATGGCCAAAAATGCGCCAAAATTGCACATTTTAATTCAAAATAGCTGCCTTCCTGTTGGGTTTAGGGTATGGGTCCAAGAGGCTTTTTTGTAGGTCTTGGGCTGTTACCTCCAAAGTTTTGTAGCTCTAGGTGAAATGCACTGCAGGGGCTGCTTCGCTGAAATCTGTAGGGGGCGCTACAAAGCAAATTTGTCATATCAATGCAAAAAAATCATATCAAATATCACATTTTAGGACTTCTGATGTGTGTGCTAAGTTTAGTGAGTTTTGGTGCATGCCTTGCCTCTCAAAAAATGCTTCCAGTTTTATGGCTAATAATGCATAACTTTGGCGACAGCGTTTGATGAAAACTCAAAAGTGCAATTTCTGTGCATCATAGAGGTCTTTACAATATTCTTATTGATAGGAGGTCAATTAAGTTAACCTGTTACAGTGGAAAAATCAAAGAGTAAAAAAAGTAACTTCCTGCTACCAATAGGTGGCGCTATGAGTAAGATTCAAAATTGCACTGCAGATGTCTTCAGGCCTGGACTCTTATCAAATATGTAAAATTTTGTAAAGATCTGACCATCTGGGGCAAAGTTACAACAGTTTTTGATGTCATGTCGAAACATTGAAATTGTCCACCCGATTTTGGTAACGCCTTTCAACGAAAAATCTCAATAATCATTTTCATGCATCATCAACGTCTTAAAGATTTTTTGAGACCATTTTGAGATCAATCGAGTCATCCTGCCAGGAGCCGGACATCTTACTGTAAAACTTTGCCTTTCTTGTGCCAATATTTGGCACTCTCATTATCGCTTAAAATTGTGATATTGATGTGTTCAAGGCGGGACTCCAGTTAAAGTGAAGTGAAGTGAAATGTGAAGTTCTGGTCATATTGGACCCTTAACAGCAGAGTTACATACCACTTCCTGTTTACTTCCTGGTTCATGGCAGAACATGCAAATTAGATGCCTCATACAGATCACATGGTGTGATGAAAACTCATGATTTGAATAACTTTTGCTGTCAAAGGTCTTATGAAGGCAGCCAACATTTGAAGTCAATCTGATGAAAGCTCTAGGACAAGTTCTCAAGATTACGACCCCTGAAAATGACCAACAAAAACCACACCAAAATTACAACTTCAAATCAAAATGGCTGACTTCCTTTTGGTTTTACGGTATGGCCCCAAGAGACTTTTTTCTAGGTACTTGGGTGTTGCACAGACCTCCAAAGTTTCATAGCTCTAGGTAAAATGTGCTGCGGGGGCTGCTTCCTCGAAAATCAGTACGGGGTGCAACTGATACATTTCCTCCGACCCACGCCAAGACAATTAAAATATCAAATTTTTTTGGGGGGGGGGGGGGGGGCATCGGTGGCAGAGTGGATAAAGCGGGCGCCCCATGAATAAAGGCAGTGTCCTTGCTGCCGCAGCCTCAGGTTTCGACTCCCCGCTGGAGGCCCTTTGCTGCATGTCATCCTCACTCTCTCTCCCCTTTTCACGCGATTGATCTGTCCTATCTAATAAAAAGGCTAAAATGCCAAAAATATAACCTTTAAAAAAAAAATCAGAATTTTCACCATACCTGATAAGTCTGCAACGTTTCATGACCGTTCTGTGCTCGGGCCCTAACAATAACAATTCCTTCAGTTTCAAGAGGGTCTTTGCACCGTTTGGTGCTCATACACTAATAACAATAACTAGAAAATTTCTGCAGAAATTTCGAAGGGTGCCTGCTGACAAGCCAATTTCTTCCCACGTATTAATCTTACTCAGGAACTACTAATATGTGTGAAGGGAGGAGGGGCCACTCTCTAACCACGTATTTGTGGCAGCAAGTAGTAAGTAATAAGTAGTAAGTAGTACGTACTACAAGTTCACGTGTAAACATTTGCTACCAAGTATTAAAATTATGAGAGTAGTTGTGTCCCCTTCCAAAACAAGAGGCCACAAGGACCAGTTAAGGGCCAATTAAGGATAATTTTGTCCCCGTCCACCTGAGTGGCCACAAGGGCCAATTAATGCCACAGTGGCCTAATTATTAACTGGCATCTTTTTTTGGCTGCAAGGGCCAGGAAAGGGACCCCTCAACCTTGGGGACCACAGGGACCAATCGATGGCCCACTTATGGCCCCTACTCCAGAGGGCCCACAACTGGACTATTAATTATTAACTGTAATCTTTAATTGGCTGCAAGGGGCAATTAAAGGACCCATCAACCTTAGGGGCCACAGGGACCATTCGATGATCATTAATTACTACCTACTATCTTTTATTGGCCACAAGGGCCAATAAAGGGTCCCCTCCACCTCAGGGGCGTCAAGGGCCAATGATGGCAATATAAAGGGTCAGTTTACCATTAATTACTAGTGGACAAGGGGAGCAGGCATCACTAAATGGCATCTTTGTATTGGAAAAGTCACGCACACACCAGGATAGCTCTCTAGTGTTAGTGCCCGTTGCTACAGTAATTAATGGCCCATCTGCATGTTGCTATGGCAATTAATGGCCCATTAATGGCCCAACTGCACCCCTCCTCCCCCCTCTCCTCTTAGGTCAGCTCAAAGGAGGCAGTTGAATTTGATGCAAATGTCCCTGTCAAACTCGTCCATTTCACAGCCATACCTTTCACCAAATAGTCAAAATATTACAACGGGGAGAGAGAGGAGGTCGTAACGAACGCAGCCATATCATATATCATATTTTTATCTGAAATATCTACTACATTGCCCAAATCACTGTGTAACGAAGCGTTTGTGGCAGCCATTTTCCAGAAATTTCAAATCTCAGTTTGTATTGGAGTAAATGAGTTGTCAGGTTTCAAACCTAATTTTATCCAACCACCACAAGTTTTCCTTCGTTTTGATGTACAAATTGTGAATATTCACTGCTAGCTGTGGGAGTAGTGGCAGTTTGTTCAGGAAATGTTTTTAATATTTTTCAGCTCCTCACACTCCAGCGACAGAGTGGCTTTGATCTTTGATCCCATAACAAACCATTGTAAAATCTTAATTGTCCTAAAAAACATCATTATACGTTAACTGCGAATTCGTGAAAACCATAAAACTTATCAAAATTTCCATTTATGTCAACACAGTCCACGGCCTGGTAAACTGCTTAAAGTTCGAAACATTTCTCTACGTGAACGTATGGTGATAATCGATGGCCTCAATGAGTCATGAACTTGAACTCTTTTTACATCGATTTCTCAAGGCTATCAATTTACTTTATATGGGGACATTTTCGGCAGTTTTTGGGCATTTTGGAGGGCTCACAAGTGGACCATTAATTACTCACTGGCATCTTAAAGTGGCCACAAGGGCCAATTAAGGGCCCCCTCCATCTGAGGGCCAAAAAGTGGACCATTGACCATTGACCATTTCACAGGCCATACCATTTACCAAAAAGTCAAAATATTATAACAGGAAGAGAACGGAGGTCGTAACAAATGCAGACATATAATTTTTGTTAGGAAAAATATCTGCTACATATCCCAAATCACTGTGAAAAGAAAAGGTTCAATAAGCCAATTTCCAGAAATTTCTCATCTCAGTTTGTATTGGAGTTAATGGGATTTTTTTTTGCGTCTCCCTTCCTTTGGAGGCTCCATGAGCAAGCTGTGTTGGTTTGTCAGCTTTCAAACCCACTTTAATCTGACCACTCCAAGTTTTCCTACGTTGTGATGTACAAATTGTGGGAAATTAGCTATGGGAGTAGCTCTAATTTGTTTGCTCTTGATTTATTAGCTCCTCTACACTCTACCGACAGAGGGGCTTTGATCAGTGACAAGAGTTCCACCCATAAGAAATAGCACAAAGTATGCAGAACCAGTTAGCAGACGAAAAATGTACGGACTTCAAATTACAATAAAGAAAAGAAGAACAACAGTGTGGCTACTGAAGCATTCACGCTAATAAAGAAAAGAAGAACAATAGTGTGGCTGCTGAAGCATCCACACTAAAGAAAAGACACTAATAACTATGACGAATAACAGATAGCAACGGCTATAGGAGATATACATGTAGAAGATACACATACGCAGTGCAGACACCCCAATAAATATTCAAGGTAAGTATGATGTGTTAGATCCATTACTGTACATATGAGCATTCTTTCGTTTTAAACATTATCTGTCTAAAAACATCCCCTTGTGTTAATGTGTTGATTCTGATCTTATAGCTATGTTCATTGTCACTCTGGATACAGAATTACAATCATATGAAATACTTTTCCTAGACGCTCTTTTATAGAAAAAATGTCAATAGCAAATATTAAATATTAAATACACATAAAACATAAATATAATAAAACACAACAAATATAACAACAAATTTAGCATATAAGAAGTAATAACAAATGAGTTTTGAAAAATATATAGCCTAAATTCAGGGCAAAGATCTGATTATAAGCTGTATATAAAAGCATAAGAGCTAGCACACAGCTCAGGTAACAGCTTCATGTTGACGTGGTTGCGTTTTAAAATTGTTTCGGCTCATACGGGCTGTGGATGTGTTAATGTAATAAGAACGGACAATGTGGCATATTGCTTTAAATGTTGCTGTTGCAAAGGATTTTGAGACAGAATTCTTTCCTTTCCTCTGGTAAAGGATGGTTCATGTGCTATGTTAAAGGAGATTATAAAGGAAGCACTGAAGCATCGCCTCCGAGAATCGCCACCTTGACGTTGGGGATGGGCTTTGACAGTGGTCCCAGGGGAGGGGCCAGACTAAGAGCAGTTCAAGGATGACCATGACTGATCTGGAGCAGAGTACCTCGCCCAGTATGGGCTCATCGTGGCCCACGCTGCCCATATGGCCCACTCGGGCTCAGCCTGAAAAGACTACATAGAGCCCCCTCCCTGTGAGCCCACCACTCGCAGGGAAGGGGATCATGGTTGGGTACGTTGTGTGTTTGGGCAGCATGCAGTGGTGGGGTCCTGGGTGTGTTGATCCTTGGCATCATAAAGTGGTTCTAGGGACGTGGAACTTTACCTCTCTGGCGGGGAAGGAACCGGAGCTGGTGTGGGTGATGGAGCAGTACCAGCTAGATATAGTTAGGCTCACCTCCACGAACAGCACTGGTTCTGGAACCAAACTCCTGGAGAGGGGCTGGACACTCGCGGTGGGTGGGTGTGGGGATACTCACCCGATTGAATGCCGCTGTGTGGGAGTTTATCCCAGGGAATGAGAGGGTCACCTCGATGGGACTGAAAGTCGCTAGGAGAAGGTCTCTGAGTACCCAGCCTTCTTGGAGTCTCTGGGCAGTGTCCTGGAAAGGGGTGCCAACTGGGGACTCAATAGTTTTCCTGGGGGAGTTCAACACTCACATGAGCAATGACAATGAAACCTGGAGGAGCATGATTGGGAGGAATGGCCTGCCTGATCTGAACCTGAGTGGTGTTCTGTTATTATTATATATAGTGCTAGTCAAGGATTGTCCATAACGAACACATAACATAACAGCATGTCCATGACAGCATCCCTATGCTCAAACATGCACAAGCATAGGGATGCTCATATGTGCACTTGTTAGCAAAGCTCCCCAAGCCAAAGATCAATGATTGACTTTGTGGTTATATCATCCGACCTGCGACTGTATGTCTTGGACACTGGGGTGAAGAGAGGAGCGGAGCCATCAACTGATCACCACCTGGGGGTGAGTTGGATCAGATGGCAGGGGAAGCTCCCGGACAGATCTGTTAAACCTGATTGTGCAGTCAGGGTGAACTTGGAACATCTGGCGGAGGCCCTTGTCCACGAGGTCTTCAACTCACACCTCCAGAGGAACTTCTCACGAATCCCGGGGCAGGTTGGGAACATGGAGTGGTCTGAGTGGTCTGAGTTCAAAGCCTCCACTGTGGAGGCAGCTGCTAGAAGCTGTGGTCAGCAGATCATTGGTGCTTATCATGGCGGCAACCGCAGGTGAGGGAGGCCGTCAGGCTGAAGAAGGAGGCCGTTCTGACTTCACGTCGAAAGGGGCCAGTTCAGGTGGTTCGGGCATCTGATCAGGATGCCTCATGGGTGCCTCCCATGGGAGGTGTTCAGGGTCCCCCAGGAGGAGCTGGAAAGCATTGCTGCGGAGAGGGACGTCTAGAATGCTCTGCTCCACCTGTTGGCCCTGCGACCTGGCTACGGATAAGTGGGTGATAATGGATGGATGGATGGATAGATGAAGCACCTTTTCTTAATATTAACAGAATAGAGCAGCTCATATAATGGCAGCTGCTGAGATACTTCCGGATCATTTAACTCTGTTCGGAATTTTTTTAAGCAAAAAAGGCTATACAACCACAGCCAAAGGACACAGGAAAATCATAATGTAAAGTGGGAACAAGTGAAACTAATCAGGTAAACACAAGGGTGGGAAAACACACAAAGACAGAAAGTAAAACAAGACATGACACCTGAGGATTGACATTACAAAATAAAACAGGAAACAGAACATGAGTAACAAGAAACAAGGAAAACACAGACAAAACAAGTCTACACCACAACACAAAACCAAAATCATGACAATCACACTTTGTCTTTTTGAAAAGACACAATTATCCTTCCTGTTACTGGCATGTTTGCTTTTAAAATAGTATTTTTTAGTTAAAAAGTAGTTTTTCAACTCATAAGGATTTTCACTTCTTTTTGAGTCTTTTGGAGAGGACAAGAGTATTTAGGCTGAAATAAAGTCAAACAAAGTCGTTTTGTTGTCTCAAATCATTTTATTATGGTCTCAAAGTTTGAGATTTTGAGCTTTTCAAATGATCAGTAAGTGTGTGCTCATAAATCATCATGTAAACCTGTTAAAATTCTGTTGGAAAAAATTTGTAATGTGTAGAAAATTATTATTTATTATTTCAAGTTGTTGAAAAAAAGTCCTAATGAAATATCAATACTTAATAGAACCAGCCACATTGATTTACATTTCTGATACCTCTTGATGGGTTTTCAGTTTAGTTTTATACCTCATATTATTAATTCATTTACTTTCTCTTTTTGTCTGTATTGATGTGCTTAAGCTGATGCAACAACTGAAATTCCCTCTGGGGGTGAATCAAGATCTTATCATCACTCTGAAGACAGCTGCCTGCTGGTGGTTAAAACGAGAGCTAGAGACTGAACCAAACAGTTGCAGCCATAAAATGAAAACAAGGACCTGAGAGATGCTTGAAAGTGTTGAAAGCTGTTGAGAGGTGAAAGCTGCAAGTAGTCCCTTGATCCATTGTTGATCTATACATGTTTGTTCTGTGTTGCCACTGAGATCACTCCTGCACTCACTCCATTTGTTAAAAAAGATGTTGAGGTGTGGTTGGAAGTTTTGAAGTGGATTCTAAAGCTTAGATTACACATAAGCCTTCAGTAATTAATGTTTAAGATGTGTGTACATTCTGGCCAGCCTGTCAATGTCTTATTTATATTTTAAGCACGATGATTTTAGGGTGTTTGACATTGTAAAATGTTTTTGCTGTAAATCTCAAGTCATGTCTTTCAAAAGCCAAGCCTCCAAGCAGTCAGGCACTGGTCAAGTCTGAAGTCCTTGTATCAGTGTTTTACAATGTGACTGGGTGTTAAGTCTCCAGCTTTTGCAGTGTGTTATGAAATTCATTTCTACATTATGATGTGTGGCCTACTTTGTGACAACACCCCTACCCACCCTCTGAGACATGGTCTCTGTTGCTTCACACTTCCTGTCCTGAGGGTGGAGTCTCTCCTTCCAGATAGAGTTCAACACAGCTGTCAAACACATGCATCTTCCTGTTACTGGTAAGTTTGCTTTTATAACATGGTTTGTTTTAGTTAAAAAATAGCTGTTTGACTCTTATAAAGCTCTTCACTTTATCTTTTTGATTATCTTTTATAAAGCTGGTGATGTTGTGTCTCAACAAAGTCTGATGAGGGACAAAGTAACCCACTGGTTTGTGACATTTTGGGAGTTCATATGAAGCCATATGAGGAAGTTTAGCTTCTTGTTTTCTGAGAGGAAGTTGGCTGAATAAACTACTAACAGATGCATTTGACAGGTACCAAGAGTTGCATTTTCGATTTGGTTTTTAAAACTAGAACTGTTTAATGTTTAATTATATGAATTAAAGTTATTAACTAATGTCTTCTACATCATATCATATTACCTGTACAAATGAGATACTGACTGGCAGAAATATGACACTGGTCTTTGTGTAGGTCGTGTTCGTGTTCTTCATGTAGCACATTTAGATGTTGTCTTCACTTAGTAGAATACAACACCAGTGGTGGGGGTATTAAGATATATATTTTTTAAATAAAACCAGCGTTACCTTATCAAAAAATAAAATCCACTATTCTAGTACTTGGTAAAATTGTAATTTCTAAAGGCAGGGCTACATGAAAATACAAGGAAAAAGCAAGAAACAGCGACAGTGCAGTAAGTATTTGTCACAATGCAATACTGGAATCAATAAAATGCATAGGAGGGCAGCAGTTTTTTAGATTTAGATTAGATTTAGATTAAAAAAGTGTCTCAAATCAGGGCAAATTTGAGATCATCATTAAGTTGGTTCCATCTATGTGCAGCATTGTAGCAAACAGTAGCTTCATCATGTCCAGTTCTGACGCCAGCCACGTTGGATTACCAATCAGGAGAAATGGGTAACTGCCCTCTCCCCCGGTTTGAGATGTTTCACCTGGTTTCAGATAAATTTGTTTGAAAATGTGTTTTGGAAAGTCTGCATCTTAAACAAGAAATCAGCTGACATGATGAGGCCGTGGCTCCTGTTTCATAACCTCATCTTGAGGTCTTGTCATACTCTATTGTCAAATACTGTATTATTTCATGCTCTTTAAGTAATGTGTTCAATTAAATTGCTACACAAGTGATAAGCAGATAAATTGTTTTAACACAGCCAGTCTCCAGCCCTCAGCTCAGCTGCTGTCACCCTTTAGGTCTCTCACCTAGAAAAAGAGAAACAAAGGTGATGTTGTAAAATTTAACTCCTATCATGTAAGCTCATAGAATGGTTTACATGTCTAATAAAAACCTACTTTTAATGGATGCTATCTTCCATTCTCATGTGTGCTCTGGCCCCATGTTTATATTTTTATGTCTATATATATTTAAATCTTCTGCAGCATTACAATAGCAAATTCTTGACATGGTAACAGTGTCTCACAGGCTGTGTGCTAATATAGTTGCTAACAGTTATCCTAACTTATCAAAAGCCCACTGACTGATAAGCAACAGGTAAGGATAATGCCATGAACATGATGATGCCATGAACATGTGAATATGTCCCAATGACATTATGGTCCATATCATCATGATAATTGGATGAAAGCAATAAGCGATATGAGAGTTACCAAAAAGACACAAAAATTGACACATACAAGTCATCTACATTCTGCTCTGGGTGTAATCTTTCAGTTTGAGTCACAAAGCGGAAACATACTGATGACAGAGAACCTCTTTGTTCCCTTTTACCTTTTATGGCGATGACAGTGTTGACACACTCTAACACAGGAAACCATGCCAGTATGTTAGCCTGAGCTCTGACAGTGGGTGGATGCTTCACACATATCAACAAAATAATAGTCATTTTCATATGTAGACCCCTGATATATGATACTTTGATGTCAAATTCTAATATCATCAAGATAAATATCAACTTTTATATTCTGATGTCAAATATGTCTTGGTTGCAGAGCCGCTCATCATTTGTTACCAACTTGTCAAAAGCAGCGTTTTAGTTCTTTTTTCATGAAGCCTGTTTAGATTAGTCTTGTAAAATTGTCGTTGTGCATCAATTACTACAAGTTTTCAGTGAATAACCAAATTTTTCAGTAAATCCCAAGTTCTGTTTCTGCAGGTTAGAGTTTCAACATATTTGAATATGGGCAGAACTACATGTGGCCACACTTAGTGCACTTGCTTTTACTTGTTTTTACACATATCAGTATGCACAAGATCAGTACACATGTAATTAAAGATCAGTCTGTGGTTCTTTAGATTGGTTTTAGCCTTTCATTTGGCATTAACATAACATTATGTGAAAAGAATTCTTCTCGTCTGACATCACTAATGCTCTAAAAATGATCAAACAAAAGAGTGGCATTCAAACACAGGCATGTGTGCCTAAAAGTGCATTAGTGCCCTTGTGGCCCAGCTGAGACCAGGGTTCAGATCCAGGCACTGCTGTAAGAAGGATGCCAATGAGTTATGATGTCCTGTTTTTTTCACTAGGAAGTTAATTGGTTGGGTAAAGGGGCCTGGGTGAGTTGGCACAGCTGGATTCTGGACCTTGAGGTCTCTGGCAAAAAAAGGCTTGAGGATTGAGAATATCACACTGGTTGATGGAGGGGATCTTGCTCATGTGAAACTCAGCATTGGTAAATAACAAATGTGAAAACTTAGCTCATAGAATTTCACTGAATTGCAGGCTTTAAAAATCTGCTGTCCTGTTCATCAGGCCGAACTCTGATGCGTCTGGATTGAGTAGTAGTATTGACCTACACAAGCAGTGGATGCAAGTCAGTGTTGCACCATGTTTTTACCCAATAAATGATTTTCACAAGATAACCTTGTTTGAGTTTCTAGTGCAAAAACTAGTACACACCAGCACTAGATTGTCTTTACCAGAACCCTTTTTAATGAAGTTGTATGGGACTCTGAACACTTTGGATGTGTTGACTTGCTACAATTCTAATATTGATATGGCTGGCTTCTTGTAAGCCAGTGACAAATGGCCTATTTTGAGTTTTCCTTGTAATTTTACTGAGTGAGCTAACCTCTGTTAGTCTGTGTAAGCATAATTTCTACCAGTTACTTCTAAATAATCACCAACACCAAAGCCACAAAAACTGTAAAGATGCTGCTGCGATGACCCTCATTATAGAGACGTTATAGACATTCACCGGAGACTGCTGCTCCTTTAAACAGCAGAGTGTTAAGTGTTTCAGTGTTGAAAGTGGGGGATTCTGGGAAATGGAGAAACAGGGCTTTGTTGCTGGGGCAGCTTAGCCTTACCGGCTGGTTTACTGTGAGCTTGTCCTTAGCTTGTGTTGATGCTATTTTGAAATGAGAGTAAACAGACTCGACTCCCGCATACATTTAATTAGTATTTTAAAGCAGCAAAGCAGTAAAATATAAAAATCCAACTCTTGGAAATGCTATGGGCTGAGGTGTTGTGAGATCAATGACAAATGTAAGCACGGTTAAAACTTGGGTCAAGGTACCATGTGTACTTCTAAATTTAGTATATTTTCATCTATCAACATAATGAAGAATCTGCTGAATGTTTGTCCCCATAGTATCCATTTCATTGAGTCATTGAATGAATTTTTTTGAAACTTGACCACACAGACCTAAGCGCCTTAGCATTGGACATCACATAATGTTTAATGTTTAAACTTTAGTCAATGTGGACATTCTACACATTGTTTACTCACTTGGATTCTCCATAATTCAAGCACCCAGTTCAATATACAGAAACCATGAGCACCAAGGTACATTGTGTAATTCAGATGTATAGGCACAGTGAAAAAGAGAAACAACAGTTTCCTTAACTCTGAAATGATCCTATAATATGTTTCTCAATTATTTATATTCCTTTGGTCTATAAGGATCCACCGATCAAAAAAAAAAAGAAAAAAAAAAATTAAAAGGGGTTTTCATTACAATGAATTATATAATTCAAATTGTTAATACTATCGTGAACTCCTTTGCAAACTGTCCGTGTATGCTAATTTAATTGGTCAAATGAACCAAACCTCAATATATTCTCATTTTCCCTCACACTGATCTTGGGTATGCCTGTTTTCATTACCTTGCTGGCAACAAAATAAAAGTGTCCCTGAGCTTTTGTATTTTTCACCTGAAGACAGCTTCTTGGAACAGCATGTGCTGCATCTCTGCTCATTAATTTAAGTTTCTGGCCGTTAGTCTGGAGCCCTGCTTGTCAGTCCGCTCAAAACTGATGCAACACAACACAAAACATCGGCCACTGCCACCAGTGAATGTCATGTAATTTACTAACAGGCCCATAGTAGTCAACAAGGCAAATGTCAGCCAATACCGATGTTCAGCTGATAAACTGATGCATCTCTAAATGCAAGCATTTAGTAATGAGGTTATGCTTGTGGTCTTTTAAAATCCATATCAACAGCAATGTCACCATTTATAGTTTGCTATTATGAACTTATCTGTATGTTGGATTTGGAGTCCTTCTGTGATTTAGGATTTGATTGTGAGTCTGTAAAGCCCATAAACACCATGTCATTAGCTGTGTTTCGTGGAAAAAGGCAGAATGAGGTGAAAGTCCAAGGATAGTGGTTTTGTCAGAGGTATTTGGGAAGATTTTAAGGAGTTTTGCTCTTAAAATGCCTTAATTCATGCAAGAAATCTCTAAAAATGTGTGTGCTTGTTTTTTCAGGAAATGGATCAGTGTTTGCTGTTTCTTCTGCTCCTGCTGATGGGTAAAAATGGTATGTTTTAAAATTGAGCATTGTGAGGGCCCACGTGCTAGTGGCAAGTTGTATAGAATTTTTGGCTCAAGGTCCTTGCCACTAGGTTCAAGTCATTTATTTAATAGAACATCTGGGGTCTTCAAAAGCCTGCCAAGAGAACAGCAGTATTGCCTTTTTTATTAAAAAAAGAAAGAAAAACTGTTTTCATTGTGTTCCTCTGGGATCATTTAGGTCCCTTAATTGTATTAACGATAGTTAAGTAGATAGTTAGGTAGACAGTTATTAATCCCTGTTGCCTCCTGGTTATTACCCTGATTTTCTCTTTAAAGCCTTAGCAGAGCTTTTAGTTAGTCAGAGAGATTTCAACTCTCGTGGTAGACTTCCATAAGGCATCGCTCCTCCCTCACAGCAAGTCAGGGTGCTCACTTTTATATGTCATGGAATCGGGTATTCAAGTGTGAGTCTTACCCCACAGACTCTGCCAGCTTGGAGAAAAACTACATTTCCAGCTCTAAATGAGGAAATAGATTTAATCTCCTTTATGAATAACATTCTAAATAATCGAAGCTTTTGGTAGGACTGCATTATACCTGATTCAAATGAAAAAGAAATATAGTTAATGATATGAATATGATGATATCACTGTGATTGTTCTTTTCTTCTCTTCTTCTTTTTCTTCTTCTTGGTCATTTCATTTTGTGATGGAATAACGTTGACCTCTGTTGCGTTTTGTTTATGTAGAGTACCTATTTAAATCAGTCTCTTTACTGCCTGGATCTAATGATGACTGTGTGAAGTCAAAATGAGTCAGCATTTTAAACTATTATGTTATAACTATATGCACGAAGAATGTTTTCTTTTATGAAAAGCAAAATGCCAATTGACAATACCATAAAATGGGGTTTTAGTTTCATACCAAGTAGTCTTACAATCACCTAAATCCGTGCCAGTGATTGTTATTATTAAAACCAACTCTTTGACCATGAACGGGAGAGCCAGGTGTCGTGATATATGAGCTGCATGCATATAGTCTACCTCTATAACATCCTTCAATCAGCAGATGGTGAGACATTAGCTTGTTTTTGCTGCAACTTTAATTATGACCTGAACACAGGCAACAGTTGGTAGTAACCAATGCCAAAACAACTGAATCCACGCGTTCAACTCAAAAGTCCTTCAAATTCCAGAGTCATTACATGGTGACTGCCAATCAGTGCAATGTCAACCCATGATGCTTTTGTTATCCTTGCCGCATCAACCTATGCCGTTCCTGGATGCTGTTGCTGTGATGTGAACAAATGCTTGTGTGGTGGTATGACGCAACATGGTCCCTATGTTGACACAACACAGTGATTGGGATTCAGCACTAAAGTCACAGATGGTTAGGTTTAGGCAAAAGAAGCACATGGTAAGGTGTAGAAACACACACACACACACACACACAGACAGGACACAGACAGGACACAGACTCTGGACTCCCGCATGAAAGTCAGTTGTTTGTGGGACCCATCCGCCTCCCCACCTGTTTGCCCTATGAACGTTTTGCAGTCTTTATATTATGTGGTTAGCCACCTGTTCTCACAAAGAACTCGGAATGTCATAGCTTGATGCGGCAAGGATACCTAAAACGTCATAGGATGATGTGGAAGGTCACTGACTGACTGACTTTAGAGTAAGACTGTGTTTTTATGAACACCTGTTGGAAGCTGTGCATTAGCAGCCTGTTAACCTTCCACATCCAGAGACTAAATCCTCTTCACCAGCAGGAATAACGACACATCTCAGCCAGCAAATGATGTGCTATCTCATTCAGCTCACTGCTAAGATAGTCAAGATAATCAGTCAAACAGGCTTCACAGTGTCTTGCTGACAACAACATGTTTACTTCACTGAACCTCTGAAATAATTCAGACTTTGTGCTGATTTGTAATCTCTTGAGAGTGAATTACTTAGAGTTTTTGTTTTTCTTTGCAGGATTATGTCAACATGAGGAAGTTTGCTGGAAGTCGGTAATCAACTCCTGCGATGATTGCATCAGATCTGGACCATACTGTATGTGGTGCCAACAGCTGGTGAGAAACTGTTTATGTCACCTACATACCGTCACTGCACAGGTCTCAATCAGTGGCATGTCCAGAGTTTTTTTTTTATTTTTCCTGGGCACTGACCTCTAGAGGTGACATTAAGCACATGCATGGGGCTCTCTCTCACACACACACACACACACTGTGCAGACACAGATGAGTAAACTTAGTATCTTTGTGTGGTTTTGCTTTCCCATGTTTAAGAATTTCACCAAAGCAGGTGAGCAGGAAGCTGTACGCTGTGACACCTGGGCACAGTTGATAACGAGAGGCTGCAAGAATGAAGAAATCATCTCCCCAAAGAATAATCTAACCATTGTCAAAAAAGATCCACTCTCTGAGTCATTCAACCAACAGGAGCCTGTCCAGCTGAGCCCACAGAAGATTAATCTGAGACTACGACCCGGTTGGTAAAATCAGATAATGCTGGCTTTTGACAAGAGAGGGAATGCAGTGTTTGATCTCCAAATCAGAGAAACCCAGAGCAGTAATCCAAGCTAATTATGTGGATTTTTGCAGGAATGGGATGGGCACATTGTAAAAAAGCAAAACAAGGTTTCAAGTTTTTCAGTGCACCTACCCTCACATGTGAGAATTCCATAAACTTGCAGCCACTGAACCTATGTATACAATATGCATCTGTGAGCATTATTCATTATCTTTCTCTCTTTAAATAATGAGTTTGTTTCTCTTTGGTGTTTACAGGACTTCCCACCACATTCAGTGTTTCTTTTAAAAGAGTTGAGGGTTATCCAGTTGATCTCTACTACTTGATGGACCTTTCTTACTCCATGAAAGATGACTTGCAAAACGTCAAAGGACTTGGACAACAACTTTTTGCAGCTCTGAAAAAATTCACTGTGCATGCTCAAATAGGTAATAAGCTTGTAAACTTAATTTGACTGAATCGTCTAGTTATATTTATTATTTGGTAATACTTTAGAAAACATCCACAATTTACAGTGTAATTATCTTGTGCACATCACATAACACTAAATATTTATTGGGACAATATGCTATAAGTAGGTACAAGGAAGAAAGACCAGTTTTATTATTTTTTTCTTTTTAGGAGGGATTTAACAGAGATTACATTGCAAATATTTTTTTTAAAGTTAAGTACAGATTTAGGAATTGGGAGGTAGTTTTACTTGGTATCACGTAAAAGTACTTTATTATTGTAACTGGCATACAAAACTAAATGGGCTGGACTGGTCATCAAAATAATGGTGTGCTTTTAGCTACAGACAAACACAGGAGGACAGATACAAAGTTTTGATGATCAGAGCCAGCTGCCAATGACCAAACATTAAGTTTAAAAGACCAGTTTTTATATCCTATCATATAAACAATTTATTAGTAACTAAAGAGCTGAATAAACTTTCACTCACAAACCTAATAATGGTGTATTTGACCACAAATAGCACAAAGAATTTTCTGTGTTTTAGGATTTAGGTGAGATTTAGGGTCAACTTTAAATTTCATTTCTTCTTAAACCACATTTAACCTGCCATGGGACTAAAGATGGAAATTAGCCTCTGACTGTAAAATTGCATATTTACATGTAAATGTTCATTGATATGCCCTGTCCCACATTTCAAATAAACAACACTTAAAGGATATCGCCATTATCTTGGCTGGAATCACTCAAGGTACAAGGTAGATTTATTGTAACTTTTCTTAAACATGGTTTAAGAAGAAATTAAATTAAAGTTGACCCTAAATCCTGCTACATCTTTTTGGCATCGAAGGAGGAGTTGATGAGTCTCACAGCCTGGGGAAAGAAGCTGCTCTGTAGTCTGGTGGTTCTGCAGCGGATACTTCTGTATCTTTTTCCAGATGGCAGCAGGGTGAACAGACTGTGGCTGGGGTGGCTGCTGTCTTTCAGTATCCTTTGGGCTCTGTGCAGACACATTACTTCACTGATGCTCTGTAGATGGGAACCAGTGATGTTCTGGCCAGTTTTTATCACCTGCTGTAGAGCCTGTTGTGAAACCTATGAACAATTCATGAACCACAACGAGATTTCACTTCCTTTCTATTCTGTGGCAATGAAGCAGAAAACAATATATGAATGAGACTAACTTTATCATAAACTCTGCCGGGGAAGCAGGGTTACTGAATGGAGGTACAGGGCGCCTGCCTTCCTGTATTGCTTTGCCAATCTTTTTTCTGAAGAACTACAAAAAAAAAACAGATTTTGCTGTGATGGAATGAAAATATGTGAGGTTAAAAAATAATGTCATAAGTGAAAATTAATTGTAAGTTAAATGTCAATAAATTTTATTTTTATATATACATTTTTTAGACACATGAGCTGCAAAAATAGACTACATGCGTCCCTCAGAGTGGAGAAAAGAGCGATGTTCCAGAAGCGCAACCATACACATTGACTAGAATGGTCATATCGTCTACAGTAGCCACAATGACACCCAAACACAATGCAATCAGATCTTGTGTACACTGTCCACTGGCTGTCATTCCCTGTACTTCCCCCCTTGTACTTCCTGGTATTTCACTCGCACAAACTACTTACACAAAATTGACAGACTCTCTTCCAACATCTCGGTGGTCTAAAATATTTGATATGCCTTTTCCAGAATTTTGAACTGATTACTGCTTTTTTTTCTTTTTTCTTTTTACAGGTTTTGGTGCCTTTGTTGACAAGACTGTCCT
Source organism: Plectropomus leopardus (assembly GCF_008729295.1). Lineage (NCBI taxonomy): Eukaryota > Metazoa > Chordata > Actinopteri > Perciformes > Serranidae > Plectropomus > Plectropomus leopardus. The sequence continues at coordinate 193,872 of NC_056472.1, forward strand.
TCCATACACAAACACCAACAAGGAGAAACTACAGAAGCCATGTGATGAAAAAGATCAGCAATGCCAGGCTGCCTTTGGCTATAGACATGTGCTTAGTATGACATCAAAGGAGGATGAGTTCAAAAACAAAGTGACAGAGCAGTTCATTTCTGGGAACTTGGACTCGCCAGAGGGCAGCCTGGACGCTATGATGCAGGCTGCCGTATGTGGGGTAAGAACTCAACCAAAAACATAACTATATACAGTGAGTAACAAGCAAAGCAAGTTTAGGCTTATTTTTAGAAAATAATTAAACCACAAAATGAAGAAAGAAAGTAGTTGTACCATGCATATCACTCTTTTCAGTTTTAACACAGACAGTGCCTTTTAGTAGGCTATATATTCCTAAACGGCATGTTTCCATAGCTCCACCAGCTATGAGCCACAGCTGTCTGAGGTCTGTTTTTTCTGTGTCGTGACACCTCTTTGTTTAAGGAATGGTGCCATCTTTGTCTGATGTCAGAATAAAGCTAAATTTTGAGGATCTTCTAAGACACCAGAGAATTTGGGGATTCACACCTAATCTGTTTAAATGTGCATTTGAGCAGAATGTCGAGGCTCTCAGTCATAATTAGGAACAAGAGGAATCAAGACGACATGAACGGAGGGTCTTTCTTGGGTTAGGTTTGGGTGCATTTTGTATGGGATGTGAATTATATGAGATTTAACATAAATTCAATAGAAAATCAAGAATTCAATCATCTGCTGATTAAGAAGTGTTAGCTAGCGCCCTTCTCTATATTATAGTAAGTCAGTGATGCATTATGATGACACAGAAATATGACAGTACAAAATCCCTGTTATCTTTTTATTTTTATTTAACCTTTATTCAACCAGGAAAAACAAAAATAAAAGTCAGAGTGAGATTAAAACCTCTCCTTTTCAGGATTGGCCTGGCTAAGACAGGCAGCAGCAGAGATAACATGGTTGCACATGACAAAAAACAAACATATGACAATTTAAAATGAAAACAAAGAACAAATAGCAAATCATAAGACACCAAATCACAGTCAAAACATAAACAAAAAGAGGTGCCTGCTTTCTAGTTATTTACAGTCAGTCTAAATACATGGAATGACACCAGCTCTCTAAGATTCTAGCTGCAAAAATCAAATGTAAATAATTTACATTTAACCAACACAGAAGCCCATTCTTAGTGTACATAATGTCATTGGAGGTGGAACAAATAACAGATCACAGGATTTTCTTCATTTTTTTTTCAATGATCTCCATCTAGAGGGTGCTCATTTCAAAGTGTTTTTGCTTGGGGTGCCTGGTGGCTCAGTTGATAGAGCAGGCACCCCATGTACAGAGGCTGTGGCATCACCGCAGTGGCTGAGAGTTTGAGTCCAGCCTCGGCCCTTTGCTGCATGTCACCCTCTTTCTCTCTACCCCTTCAACGCTACGTCTGTCCAACCTAATAAAGACAATAAAGCCTCCAAAAATATTTTTTTTTAAAAACATATTTTTGGATGCATACATAAAAAATGCAGCTCAATAAGGGTCAACCCTCACCACAATGCCAATTTGTCTGAATTACAGCTCCATGTCTCAAAAAACTCTTCATATAAAACATATTCACTTTAGCAAATACATTTTGAAAAAAGAGATGCCCCTAAGTGTTTCATATTATCATAAGAAGAAAAAGTATATATTGAAGATATCTGTAAAATTTTACCTATCTACACTTACTTTTCCAACAATATCTGCTTGTAGATTAATGCATAGATAGATGGTCATTCTTGTTAAATATAGAAAAATCAAAACCTTTGAATTTTTCTTGCTGAAATGATACCTAACACATATTGTTGTTTAGGAAAAAATAGGTTGGAGGAACAGCAGCACTCGATTGATTGTGCTAACCACTGATGCTGGATTCCACATGGCTGGGGACGGAAAATTAGCTGGCATACTTGAACCCAATGATGAACGTTGCTTTCTGGAAAACAATCTCTATACCAAGAGCACTGAGATGGTATGTATGCAATCACATCAAGAAATCAACAGCCGAAAGGAATGCAGTGGGGGTGCAGTGCCAAGTTGCAATAATTGAAAATAGCCATTATCACCACACTCATTCCAAAAAGAAAGGTTACTAATTCTATCAACACAGGCAGAACCTTCCATGAAACTCTTTTGGTAATACTTTCAGAGGAAAGTATGTTGTGGGCAAATAAGTTCCCGATTAGAGAATTATGAGCACTTATTTGCCCGCTGAGATTTATATAAACATTGTCGGCCAATCAGGATGAGCCTACCTAAACTAATGTGGAAGTGCAAAAAGCAGCACTTAAACAAGTGACCTGGTCTAAAAATCAGCCTTGGTCTGTATAGCTAATTTCAACATTCATGACAATTGTATGAGATGTGAATTTTTACAGAACTCATCTGTCTACATTTGATTAAGGTTTGAATTTATGCATATTTAAGGGAGGAGCTACTTAAGTGACAGGCTGTCTGCACATCATTACTTCAGTCTTTGAGTCTGATCCACCCCTCACTCCTCAATCTCCACCAGTTGCATTTTAAGTCTGACACAGCTGGATCAGCTGGAGTGGACTGGATCCGCAACGCAGCAGAGCCAGTGGAAATTCACACATAGACTAGAGTGTAATCCATATGCTCCATCTGCCTTGACGGAGCGGAGTCGAACCGCACACGAATCTGGTGGAAATTAGGGGTTACATCCTCCTGAGTGAGCAGTGTAGGGGCAAAAAGAATCTAACTAAACCTAACAGCATAGCTCTTGACTTGAAATAATTCCTTAAATTGTTGGGAACAAAGAAGGGATCTGAGCTCACACTTGAGAGCAGTCTAAGGAAGGTGCTGAACAAGTAATACACTACACATAGCCCTACAAATAATTACATTTTGCGTTTTTGTTTTAAATAGTCAAATTAACTGTAAAGTTGACATGATACAAAATTGCAAGGTTTCGCAGAATCCTTAGGGATTGGCTGAAGTTGCATAAATTGTTGCAATCAAGGCATCCTTTTTACCTGCTGGGCTTAAATGGGAAACCAGCAAAGAAACATGCTGTCTTTGATGGAGTAACTAATTAGTTTTATATGCTTGACAAATTTATTTTGACCTCACCTGATCAATCAGCTCCATAATTTAGATAATTAAACCCCATATTTTAATATCAATGATATTGCACAGGTTATTTTATTCTGGTTAGGCCAATATTCTATCCTAACTTTAATAATATTATTTTGATCTTTACTTTTCAGGAGAATTTAGTTTGAGACGAATAAAACACAAAGGGACCACACTTCCTTTTTTTTCCCCCCGTTACAATGGTTCTTTTCCGGGAGTTTTTCCTTAGGTAATGTGAGGGTCTAAGGGCATAGGGATGTCGTACACTGTAAATTCCTGGGGCAAACACATGTTTTGTGATATTGAGCTCTATAAATAAAATTGACTTGACTTAACTTGACCTAATGCCCGTGTGTGACAGAAACATGTCTTCTGTACAGGGAGGGGACAGTGTAAAATCTTTCATTTCTGACCAAAGTAAAGGAGTGGACCACAAGTCATTGATGCAGATAGTGAAGACGTAGTTGGCCATTAATTCACAAATGTTTTTTGGCTGCGTCCCAAATTTGTTGAAAGTTTTTTTCTTTCTGTATTAACAATAAAAAGGCTAGTCACACCTAAGTCAAATATCATTTAGAAGCCATCGAGTATGAGTGGTGAACGAATAAATTACCCATAGTGAGCTGAGAGGTGACAAATTTGAACAGAACCAGTTTGTATTGTTACATTTTTAGAATATAACATACATATATTCATTCACTGACAAATCATAGGTTGGGCTTTTGTGGAACATCCATGGGCTTGCCATGACATTTGACATATTTTGACAAATAAAATAAAATGTTAAAAATGAAACTGGAATACATTAATTATTCACACTTATTCACGCAAATGAGAGATTCAACTTTCATTGTAGCTAAAATATTCTCACTTAAATTTGGGTAGTATTTATCGAATATTCTCTGGAAAGCAGATTTGGTGAGCTTTACAGCAATGCTTACCCTATATCTTTACTGTAAATGGTTTCTTTTTATTCAAGTCAAAGCCATTTTATTCATAAAGCCTATTTTCACAAATCACAGTTTGCCTCAACAATATCCCTCTGTCCTTAGAACCTCACATCAACAAAGGAATATGTCTAATTTTTGCAATGTTGTGCAAGTGAAAGAAAGCAGTCCTCAAAGTTTGTTTTATATGGGAGGCAAAAGATAAATCTTGATCAAGGTTCCTTACACTTAGGCAATGCCATCTATAGAAATTCTATCTTCAGAAAAAGAGTTCCTGAGGTGTTTGGGGCCAAGTACAATAACTTCTGTTTTGTCTGAATTTAACATCAGGAAACTGCAGCTCAGCCAAGCTTTTATGTCCTTAAGACATGCTTGTAATCCAGGTAACTGATCGGTTTCATCTGGCTTACAGTTGCATATCAGCCACATAACAATGGAAGTTTACAGAGTGATTTATGATCATGTTGCCAAGGGGAAGCATATGTAAGGTGAAAAGGATTGGTCCAAGCACAGAACCTTGTGGTACTCCAAAGCAGACCTTAGTATGCATGAGGATTGATCATTAATATGAAAAAACTAAGAGCAATCTGATAAGTATGATTTAAACTAGCTTGGTGCCATTCTTTAAGGCCAATTAAGTGTTCCAGTCTGTGCAGTAAGATTTGATGGTAAATGGTGTCAAATGCGGCACTAAGATCTAATAGGATTACTACAGAGACCAGTCCTTTTATCAGGGGCAGTCAACAAGTCATTGGAAATTTTTACAAGTGCCGTCTCTGTACTATGATGCACTCTAAATCCCGACTGAAAATCCTTGAATAAACTATTATCTCGGAGAAAATCACAAAGTTGATTAACAACTTCTTTCTCAAGGATTTCAGAAATAAAGGGGAGATTAGATATTGGTCTATAATTTGCTAAAACCTTTGGATTGAGAGTGGGCGTTTTTAGAAGGGGTTTCAATGACAGCTACTTTAAAGGACTGTGGAACATAGCCTGTTAATGAAACACACTGATTACATCTTACAAAGAGTTGTCAATTAAGGGTAAAACTTCCTTAAGAAGCCTAGTTGGGATGGGGTCTAACAGAAGGAGGTCTAAGGAAGAAGAGAGCTAGTGAAGGTCAACGGGGAAAAAACAATCTAAATTACAGCAGCAAACAGCGATGAACGGGCCCTCGCACCTCCACACATGTTGGAGATGCAATGCCAATTGATGCAACCTTGTTTTTCTGTGAAAGGGGAACATGCATGTAGGGTGAATTAGTGTTTCCTCTATGTAGTACTAGAGCTGGATACGTGTCAAGTTGCTTTAGGAGGGGTGTGTGTGTGTATGTGTTTGCATCAGTGAGAAGTGTCAAAAAGGGTAGGAGCCAGCCTGTGTGATTCTGGCTGAGCTCTTGTCAATTTGGCTGGTAAAAAAAAATCTGAGCTAAGCAAATTTTTTACCAGACAAAATAATAAATTGCTTTTTTTTCCTCACATATACATTAATTTCAGTAAATTTTATTGAGATAATATGCAAACTTAAAGAAGAGGCCAGAGCAAAATCTGAAGTAAAAGTATTAAATATTATGAACAGCTCATCACCACAGCCTCTGCGTATAAATGAGTTCCCTGTGGCAATCTGTGATGCTTTGTATCCATCTAGGGCTAAGAACGGAAGAAGTGCAGCTACTTCAGTACCGCTGTCAATGTGAGAGCCAAAAAGAGTTTTCCTAACAGCAGAGTTTAATACGTGACTATTTTAGCACAAATATTTATCCACAAGTGTGGTGAATCACATTTAGCACTCAGTGGGTCTTAATTTGGGACCCCAATGTCAGTTTTTACCGCGATTTCAAAGCACAGTGATCATGCACAGTTATCATGATAACTAAAGTTTGAATGATATAACCAGCCCTCGGATATAACTAACCCTCACTGTGGTTATCACCAGAAGCTGTGTCATTTCTATTCCCTATATAGTATGTATTTCAGTGTGGCTTACCTTTAAAACACTGCTCCACCATCTGCTCTGCTGTGCATTCTCTGTGCATGAGTGCTGAGATTAGTTTAACAATTGAGTAAGAGCGCACTCTGCCTGACAAACTATAGAATTAAATCATTTCTAAACCACCCAAGCATCATTTTCTACATGATATGGTCCATGAAAAAGTTTTCTTATCAGTGCATATCAGAAAAATTATACACCGATGCCGATTTGCTCCATTATGTCTGTGAAAGGCTCATATCAACTGATGATATTAGTGGATCCGATAAACTGGTTGGGCTAAAATGGCCAAAAATGTGCCCAAATATGAAAATAAAATAAAAATTTGTGGACTTCCTGTTTGGTTGACATGTTTCCAAGAGGCTTTTTCTGTAGGTCTTGGGATGTTACACATGCCTCCAAAGTTTCATAAGTCTAGATAAAATGTGCTGTGGGGTCTGCTTCATTGGAATTTTCTAGGGGGTGCTACAGAGCACATCAAAGGCACTACAAAGCAAGGAAATCATATCAAAAATCACATTTTAGGACTTTTGATGTGTGTGCCATGTTTTGTGAGCTTTTAAGCATATTTTGTGAGCTTTTAAGCATATTTAGACCCCAACACACAGCTTCCTGTTTTATGGCGAAGAATAAATCACCACAGCAACAGCGTTGAAATTGAAAACACTTCGTGATCTAACATCACCAATTCCCTCACATTTGGACACTGCTGTCCAAATGTGAAGTCAATCAGATAAAATCCCTAAGTCAAATGTGAAGTCAATTAGATAAAATCCGTAGGAGAATTTTGTTAAGGGACGAAGGTTAAAATGTTTTAAAATATGGAAATAAAATTAAAGATGGTGGGCTTCCTGTTGGGTTTAGGGCATGGGTTTAAGAGGCTTTTCTGTAGGTCTTGGGGTGTTACACATGCCTCCCAAGTTTCCCATGGTTAAATGGACCAAGGGGGCTGCTTAATTGAAAATTTCTAGGGGGCACTACTGAGCCATCTTGGCACATCAAAGCAAAAAAATCACACCAGTTATCACATTTTAGGACTTCTGATGTGTGTGCCATGTTTCATGAGTTTTAATGCATGTCTTGCCCCTCAAACAGAGCTTCCTGTGTTTGGCAAATAATGTGTCATCATGGCAACAGTGTTTGATGAAAACTCAAACAACTAACTTAACTTCCTGTTACCACAAGGTGGTGCTAGTACTGTGATAACAAAATTGAATTTTGAAATTTGAAATTTTGTTGAGATCTGTTTTTTCACTCAATTTTGAGGTCAATCAAGTCAACCTGCTAGGAGCTGGACGTCTAAGTGTAAAACATCTTTTCCTGACGCAAATAGGTGGCGCTTTTGCTGATAATTGTGATATAGATGTATTCAGGGCGGGTCTCTCATCAAACATGTACAAATTACATGTACGAATTATAAACTACTTCCTGTTTGGTGGCAAAACATGTAAATTCTAGGCCCCTCCATGTCCACACACAAACTAGCGTAACCCACATCTAAAGATAGGATTTACAAAATTTGAAGTCAATCCAGCTGTAGGAGAAGTTCAATCAGGAAAACACCAGAAAATGGCCAAAAAAAAAAAAAAGAAAACAAATTCAATTTAAAATGGCGAACTTCTTCTTGGGCTTAGAGTATGGCTGAGAGACTTTTTTGTTTGTCTTGTGGTGCTTCATACACCTCACAATTTTGTATGTTTAGGTAAAACATACTGCAGGGGCTCCTTCATTGATATCTGTAAAGGGGCACTTTTGAGGCATTCTTTAAGCCCAAACAGAAAACCCATAAACGTCCTGGTGATTTGGGCAAAATTTGGTGACTTTTTGAGCATGTTTAGGCCCTCAAAAATGTGACACATTTGTTCAAAAAAAAGAAAAAAAAACTGTGGTTGGTGCATGGGCCCGAATTATAATCCTTTGGTTATGGTCAGTTGAGGGCAAGAGCTGATGGATTTTATCTCTAATAGTTATAATTTATCATTAAAGAAACTCATAAAGTCATCGCTGCTGAGGGTTAAAGGAATACAAGGCTTAGTAGAGTTGTGACTCTGACTCAGCCTGGCTTCAGTGTTGAAAAGAAACCTAGGATTGTTGTTATTTTCCTCAATAAACAATGGGTAATGGTTTGCTCTGGCATGGTGGAGAGCCTTTCTATACAATTCAAGACTATCCTGCCAGACTAAACGGGACTCTTCCAGGTTGGTTGAACGCTAGTTTCTTTCAAATTTTCAAGAATTTTTTTTAATTTGTGGGTCTGGGGGTTAAACCATGGAGCTAATTTTCTTTGTTTCATTATTTTCTTCTTAAAAGGTGCAACGGAGTCAAGAGCTGATCGCAGTAAGCCAGTAGCACTATCAACAAGAAAATGAATTTAACAGTGACTTAAATTAGTAAAAGCGCTCTCAGTAACATTGAGACATAGTAATGAGTTTAATACAGAAGGAATCAGTTCTTAAAATAAACTTAAAGCTACTACATTATTAGACAGACATCTACTATACTACTCTTGTTGGGTGGTGTGTAATTGAGTAACAAAAAATCGAAAGTTCTCAAATAATGGTCCAACATAGTGGGACTCTCAGGGAAGACTATTAAATCTTCAATTTCGATGCTGTACACCAGGACAAGATCTAGGGTGTGGTTGAAGCAGTGTGTGGGTTTATGTACACACTGACTGAAGCCAAAAGAATCCAATTGTGTGAAGAATGCAACACTGAGTCTAGCATTATTAATGTCCATGTGAAGGTCAAAAATTATCTACGATAATAATTTTGTCTGATTTTAGCATAAAACTTGATATAAACTCTGAGAATTCGGATAAAAATTCAGAATATAGGCCGGGGGAGCGGTACACTATAACAAATAGAATGGACAGTAGAGTTTTCCAGGATGGATGAGAAAGACTAAGAAAATGGTTTTCGAATAAATTATAATTTAGTTTAGCTTTAGTATGAATTACTAAGCTTGAATCAAAAATAGCAGCAGCTCCCCCTCCTCGGCCAGTGTCTCAAGCAACTTGAATATTTATATGACCAGGAGGAGTGGATTCTCAGACTTACATAATTGTCAAGACACAGCCAGATCTCCATGAGACAAAAAAAATAAATATGGTTGTTTAATATTTAATCATTGACTAAAAGAGCTTTACACGATAGGGATCTAATGTTCAAAAGTCTGCATTTAATTCTCCTGTTATGATGCTCTTTGACAGAGGATGTGTTCATTTTTATTAGATTTTCTTGTACAAGTCCCCCTTTAGATTTAAACAACTGAAGTGGTCAGAGGACAGACACCGTTTTTATTTCACTATGGGTGTGTGACTGTACTAGAGGAAGCTCAGACAATCGTGTAAGACTGCGACTCTGCCCCCTAGTCCTATCTCTGGATCGTCATGGCTTTGAGCTTCTAATGAACTTGGCCAGATTCCCAGAGATTCCCTCGTGATAAGACCAGGTTTTCCCCAAAAAGTATGCTAATTATCTATGACGCCCACATCATTTGCTGGACACCACCTCAACAGCCAGGGGTTGAGTGATGTCGCTTAACATGTCATCACTGGTTATATTGGGGAGGGGTCCAGAGAAAATTACTATGTCCAACATTGTTTTTGAAAGGAACACACCGACTCTATGTTAATTTTGGTGACCTCAGATTGATGTAACCGGGTGTCATTACTTCCAACGTGAATAACAGTCTTACCGAATCTACGCTTAGCCTTAGTCAGCAGCTTTAAATTTGACTCAGCGTCACCCACTCTGGCCCCAGGGATGCATTTTACTATGGCCGCTGGTGTCACTTACTTCACGTTTTGCAAAACAGAGTTGCCAATGACCAAAGTTGTGTCCTCAGCGTGTTTGTCGCTGAGTGGGGAGAATATCTGAAACATGAAGGGGAGTTGGGTGGTGAACCATGGGCTTTGACTTGTTACTATGCTTCACTTGGACTGTCACCCAACCTCCCGGCTGCACAGGAGTTGCTAAGTTGGTCCACATGCTAACTACCACTATTAGAATGGGTTTTTTTTACGGTGCGGAGCCGCGCTTCCAGGTCACTAAGCCTCTCCTGACAGGCTCATTCATGGAGAAAGTTTATCAGTGGGCCAACTGCCATCATTAAAGAGAAAAAGGATAGCAGACAGCAGTATGTGCTGCCTTATATCTTGTGGGGTTTTGCACACCTTCTGGCCTGCATGTCCAGATTGGCTGCCTACATTTATGCTATTTCAGTGGCCAAATGTGTGCTCATGATTGTAGGAGAGTATTTCCAATTGAGTCTGATACTGGATGGAGTTTGTGTCAGAACAGTTAGAGCAATAGTAAAGACAGTGAGCTTCATTTAGGGACTAGCACCTCAGTTGGTTAGTCAAGAGATGTATCCTGAACATTAGTTTTTCAACATTTCACTGATTTATCTGATTGCTGTTTGCAGGACTATCCATCTGTTGGACAGCTAGCTATGCAACTGGAGAAAAACAATATTCAGCCGATATTTGCCGTGACACAAAATGTGTCGGCTGTGTACCAGGTAAAATAAATGTACCTTTTATTTATTTATAGAGCACACATAATATTCGTACGCTAATGAATTTCTTATTTGGCCTTGTGATTTATTTCAGAAACTCTCCGACATGATTCCAAAGTCAGAGGTGGGAATTCTGTCAGGAGATTCTACAAATGTTGTTGGATTGATTGAAAGTGCCTACAATGTAAGTTGTACCTTAGACAAATTTTGCTACCCCCTTGTGTGCACGGGTAACTGTCCTGTATTACTAATGCATTTGTTATCCTGATATTGAACTATTTTTGTCTTTTTCTCACAACACTCTCAAATGTGTGATCCATGACAGAGGTTGTCCTCCAAAGTAACTGTGACCCATGACAATCTCCCTGACAATGTAAGAGTAGTCTACACACCTAGATGCGATCATGCACAACCAGCAGGAGACAGCGAAGGGGTTTGTGACAATGTACGAGTGGGACAAGAGGTCAGTTATTTTTTTAGCTTTTTTTCCTATAAGTTTTCATGGTTGTTCATATAATAAGTGCACATAATTCTTGTTACTTCAATTTTAGGTGTCAACATTGTATTGGGTGCATCCCTTTTCCACATTGTTATTGTCATTAAAGTCCTCCATCCCTCCAAATCCTGGGTGCACCCGACTAAATAAATTAGCACAGACATTCTTCTCCCTTGAGATTGTCCTAGAGGAACTGGAGGAAAGGGCATGCAGTTCTTCCTGGACAATCTCAAGTCACCCCCAGGTCCAGTGGCGACGGCAGAGAATTTTTTTGGCTATATAAAGGTGGGGCCAATCCATACACTGGTGGGGCTAAAATCAATGTCAAAATTTCAATATGAATGCATTAAAAGTATACCGCCCGCTCAACAGCCAGAAATAATACATGAGTTGAAATGATTACTATAAGATTATTGCACTGACTCCTTTTTCACACGCAACACAGAGAGAGAGAGAGATAGATTTGTAAAGAAATATAAATATATTTAAACTCACTCGCTCTGGCAGGTGGAAGTGAGCTCCTCCCTGTCCTGTTCCTCCTCAGGTGTGGATGAAAATTATTCAACATGCCTGGCACATTTTCTGTCCTGCATTGAGTGTTTATAGCAAAATGCTAATTTGCAACACATGTCCATGGGAGGCTTCTAGAAATTAGAAATTAAAATACAGAGAAAGAAGAAGAAGAAAATAAAAATAAAAGAAATATAGGTCAATACAAATACAGTATAACTATAAGTGGTAGATAAAATACAGATATAATTAAAGCTGCAAGCAGTGATGAATGGGCCCTCGCACCTCTGCGCACATCGGGGCTACTTGCTGGACGCTGAATGATACGGCTGTGTCTGTCTGGGAAAGGGCAACACTGCAGTGCAAAGAAGAAGCCAGCCTGTGCGTTTGTGGCAGGGCTTTGTGGAGCTGGATACCTGTGAAGTTTCTTGAGAAGGTGTTTGTGACTCTCTCTTTCTCTCTCTCTCTCTCTCTCTCTCTCTCTCTCTCTCTCTCTCTCTCTCTCAAAGTCAAAGCTGCAGCTGCCAGAGGTGTGAAACAGGGAAGCAGTCAGCCTGTGTGATTGTGGGAGGGTTGCATTTGCTGTAATCTGCTGCTTTTACAGTGCTGAGAGGGTAGGGTAAACAATGAAGTTAGAGCTCTATCTGCTACTATTTTGAAACCACCCCAGCAGCATTTCCTGCACTATATGGCCTGTGAACAGAGTTTACAAATATGAGCTGAGAGTGATTTGCTCCATTTTGTCTGTAAAAGACTTATATCAGGTGATAATAAAGGTATACTGAAAAATCACTCGGGCTCTAGCTGAAATTACAAAAATTTGGCTAAAAATTTAAATAAAATTAAAATTGGTGGACTTCCTTTTAGGTTTAGGGCATGACTCTAAGAGGCGTTTTTGTAGGTAGTGGGCTTTTACACATGTTTTGCAGCTCTAGGTTAAAGGGCCAGCAGGGGCTACTTAGTTGGAATTTTCTAGGTGGTGCTCCAGAGATATCTAGACACATCAAAGCAAAGAAAAGCATATCAAATATCACTTTCAAGACTTCTGATGCATGTGCCACGTTTGGTAAGTTTTGTGCATGCCTTGCCCCTCAAAAAGTGCTTCCAGTTTTATGGCGAATTATGCTTAACTTTGGCAACAGCGTTTGATGAAAACTCTAAAGTTTAATTTCTGTGCATCATGAAGGTCTTTAAAGTATTCTAATTGAATATGAGGTCAATTGAGTTAACCTGCTACAGAGGAAAAATGAAAAAGTAAAAAAAGTAACTTCCTGCTACCAATAGGTGGCGCTATGACTGTGATTCAAAATTGCACTGCAGATATCTTCAGGCGAGGACTCTTATAAAATCTGTGAAATTTTGTAAAGAGCTGACCATCTGAGGCGAAGGTACAACAGTTTTTGATGTCATGTCGAAAAATCAAAATTGTCCACCCCACTAGGGTAACACCTTTCAACGAAAACTCACAATAATCATTTTCAAGCATCATCAATGTCTTAAGGTTTTTTTGAAACCATTTTGAGATCTATCGAGTCAACCTGCTGGACGTCTTAGTGTAAAACTTTGCCTTTCCTGTGCCAATAGGTGGCGCTCTCATTATGTACCTGTAAGGGGATGCACCTAAAAATATAAAACATGTAACTTCCTGTTTCCAGTAGGTGGTGGTATGCTGATAAGTAAAATGAGCAATGCAGATGTGTTCAGGTCAGGACTCTCATAAAGCATGAGAAATTCGGGGCAGATTGGACAATGTCTGGCTACAACAACTTCCTGTTTTATGGCCAATCATCGTAGTTAAAAACCTAGCCACGCCCACATGGTGTGATGAAAAACTCAGAAACTGAATAACTTTAGATGTCCCAGGATCTTTAATTTCAGTGAAATTCAGAACAAGCTGGCAGAGAGTTTCAATCCTTCAGTTAGGGCCAATCGTTTGATGTAAACTGAAGTTTCAACAATGTCCTGTTTGACGGCAAAGACCATGTTGCCATGTCAACGATATTCATGAAAAAGCTCTGAAATCACAAGCAGGCTTTGTCATGGTCTCATCAATTTTCTTACCAAGTTTGAGCTGAATATGGTCAACCTGTAAGGAGGTGCACATCAAGATATAAAACATATAACTCCCTGTCTCCAGTAGGTGGCGCTGTAATGATTACTCAATTGAGCCATGCAGCTTTGTTCAGGCCGAGACTCTTATGAAGCATGAGAAGTTTTGGGCCAACCGGATGATGTTTGGCTGAGTTGCGACAAATTCCTGTTTCATGGCGAAACATCAAAGTTGGAAACCAAGCCAAGCCCACATAGTGTGACAACTGTTTTTTAAATCAGTTGTTGTGCGACAGGTCTTAGGAACCACATTTGAAGTCAATTTAGTGAAATCTCTAGGAGATATACATCAAAGAAGAACATATGATTTTTATGTAATTTCCTGTGGCCAGTAGGAGGCGCTATAAGAAATGGTAATGCTTATCATGTAAATGTGTTCAGGGTGGGACTGTCATCCAACATGTGAAGTTTGGTGAAGATTGGACCATGTCCTTTAGAGTTATAAACTACTGGCCCATTAACTCCCACACAGTGTGATGAAAACTCACAAATCTAATAACTTTTGATATCCCAGGCCTTCTGAGAGAAAGCCTAAGACCTATGAAATATTAGTTTTGACAAGGCTGCAAAATTTCACGAGTTTTCGTGCATATTAAAGCCCTCTAAAAGCAAATTCATTTCAAGGAATAATAATAATAATAATAATAATAATAATAAAATAATAATAAGAAGAAGAAAAATAATAGTAATAATAATAACGATTCCAAGTATTTCAAGAGGGTCCTCGCACCGTTCCGTGCTCGGGCCCTAATAATAACCCTCAGGCTGTAGCAAAAATTGCGAAACATTTGGCCAAAAATGTACTTAAACTTAGAAATGGTGGACTTTATCTTGGATTTAGGGCATGGCTAATCTCTAGGTTAATTAGTGTTTCCTCCATGTAATGGTGGAGTCTGGATCCTTTTGAAGTATTCTAGAAGTAGTGCTTGTGTCTCTCTCTGACTCTGTGTGTGTGTGTTTGTGTGTGTGAGGGTCAGCTAAAGCCACAGCTGTGATACATTTGAAAAGGGATCTAGCCTGTGTGACTGTGATAGAACACTATGTGGTCTAATATGATGCTTTTACAATGTTGAGAGTAGTGTAAATAATGGAGTAAGAGCTCCATCTGCTGGACAACTAGAGAATGCAACCATTTCAAAACCACCCAGCATCATTTTCTGCATTATATGGTCTTTGAACATATGTTTTCCTTTTAGTGCATTTGGGAAAAAAATATGTGCAGAGGCTGATTTGCTCCATTATGTCTGTAAAAGGCTCATATCAGCTGATAATATAGGTATATTGAAATGTCAGTTGGGCTCTAGCAGAAATGGCAGAAAATTGCCCAAAATTTAAATACAATTAAAAATGGTGGACTTTCTGTTGGGTTTAGGGCATGGCTCCAAGAGTTTTTTTGTATGTCTTGGGTTTTTACACAAATTTCTTAAGTTTCGTAACTCTAGGTTCAATGGTTCGCGAGGGCTGCTTAGTTGAAAATTAGTAGGTGGCGCTAATGAGCATATTTTGGCACATCACAGCAAAAAAAAAAAATCATATCAAATAACACATCATAGGACTATTGATGTGTATATCACATTTTGTGAGTTTTTAAGCATCTTTAGCCCCTCAAACACAACTTCCTGTTTTATGGCAAAGAACGCGGCAGAACGGCAACAGTGTTTGATGAAATCAAAAACTCGTCGCAATATAACATCACCAACTTTAATACTAGTTTCCGGAGATGAAGTCAATCAATCTGTAGGACTAGTTTGTTTTGAAACAGAGGCTAAAATTACAAAAAATATGAAAATTAAAACTAAAATGGCGGACTTCCTGTTGGGTTTAGGGCATGGCTCCAAGAGGTGTTTTTTTTTAGTTCTTGGGCCTGTACAGATATTTACAAAGTTTTGTAGCTCTAGGTTTAACAGTCTGCAGGGGCTGCTAAATATGAGGTCGCTGGGGTTATCCTGCTCTCTGGGAAACATCAAAGTGTAAAAAAAAGTAACTTCCTGATGCCACTATGTGGAGCTATGACTGTGACTCAAAATTGCACTGCGGGTGTCTTCAGGCTTGGACTCTCATCAAATGTGTGAAATTTGATTACGATCTGACCATCTGGAGTCAAGTTATGACAGTTTTTGATGTCATGTCGCAACATCGAAATTCCCCATGGCGTCACGATGACGGCATTCAACGAAGACGCACAATTTTTATTTTTAAGCAAGACCAACATCTTCATGATTTTTGACACAATTTTGAGATCAATCAAGTCAACCTGCTAGGAGCTGGACCTCTTAGTGTAAAACTTTGTCTTTCCTACACCAATAGGTGGCAATCTTACTGTTGCTTAAAACTGTCATATAGATGTGTTCAGGGCAAGACTCTCATCAAACCTGTGAAGTTTGATGCAGATTGGATCATGTACAAGTGAGATAAAAACTACTTCCTGTTTGGTGTCGAGACATCTTCTTGACTGCATAACTTCCACACCATTAAACGAAATCACAAATGTGTCGCAAACCAAACTTGCCCCCACTTGAAGATAGGATTTCTAAATTTTGGAATTCATTCATCATTGGAACAGAAAAACATCAGAAAATTGCAGACAAATTGTTTTGAATATGTTAAAGCCCACAAAAATAATAATAATAATAATAATAATAATAATAATAATAATAATAATAATAATATTATTATTATAATTATTATTTCTTATTATTATTATTCTTATTATTATTATTCTTATTATTATTGTTTGTTATAATAATAATAATAATAATTAATGCCAACTGATGCGACCGCATCTCTCTAAGAAAGGGCAACACTGCACGCAGCAGTAAATTTGTGCTTCTTCCATGTAGTGGTGGAGCTGGATACTTGTGAAATGTCTTTAGAAGAGGTGTTTGTGACTCTCTGACACTCTCTCTCTGTCTGTTGTGTGTGTGTGCGAGAGACAGAGACACAGCTGCAGCTCATGACAGGTCTCTGAAAAAGGGAGCCAGCCAGCCTGTGTGATGTGCCTTGCTGTATGTGCTCTATTCTGCTGCTAATGTATGCATGTGATTTACAGTGCTGAGAGTCACGCCAAATATTGGTATATTGACAAATCAGCCGGGCTCTAGCAGAAATTGCAAAAATTTGCAAATTTTAGAGGCCGAGAGAGAGAGAGTGTCAAAAAATGTGTTCTCACCACTTCATTGTTAAACTACTCTTCAGCACACAAGGACATTGTGACAGAGAGCGTTGCAGAACACAATAACTGACAGTGGTGCAATCAATCAGAGGTTTTTCTAATGTAAATTTGCAACCACTGAAGAATATCTGTATGTTAATTAAAAAAAACAATGGCCTCATCTTTCAAAGCAAATGAACAAGCTGACACTAAGATTGGTTCCAGGTACACGGAGAAGAGGACTTCGAACATTCTGACTTTATAGTACTTTGCAATTTTAAGAATCTCTCAGGCTGCATTATATTTAAGGCAACAGCAATAAACTGTTGTTATAATAATAATAATAATAATTAATGCCAACTGATGCGACCGCATCTCTCTAAGAAAGGGCAACACTGCACGCAGCAGTAAATTTGTGCTTCTTCCATGTAGTGGTGGAGCTGGATACTTGTGAAATGTCTTTAGAAGAGGTGTTTGTGACTCTCTGACACTCTCTCTCTGTCTGTGTGTGTGTGCGAGAGACAGAGACACAGCTGCAGCTCTGACAGGTGTGAAAAAGGGAGCCAGCCAGCCTGTGTGATTGTGCCTTGGCTGTATGTGCTCTATTCTGCTGCTATGTAGTGCATGTGATTTACAGTGCTGAGAGTCACGCCAAATATTGGTATATTGACAAATCAGCCGGGCTCTAGCAGAAATTGCAAAAATTTGCAAAAGAGAGAGAGAGAGAGAGAGTGTCAAAGTGTTCTCTTACTTCATTGTTAAACTACTCTCAGCACACAAGGACATTGTGACAGAGAGCGTTGCAGAACAGTAGACAGTGGTGCAATCAATCAGAGGTTTTTTAATGTAAGCAACACTGAAGTATATACTGTTATGTTAAAAAAAACAATGGCCTCATCTTTCTGCAAATGAACAAGATGACCTAAGGTTCCAGGGTACAGGAGAAGAGGACTTCGAACATGCTGACTTTATAGTACTTTGCAATTTCTAAGAATCTCTCAGCTGCATTATATTTAAGCAACAGCAATAAACACATTTAGGAGCTTATTGTGATCATCAGGGAAAAAGGAGAAAAATACTGTCATTTTTGACCATGCTTTTTGCTGTGAGTAAGCCTGCAACAGCTCTGTAAGTGGCAGATCACAACACACATGCAACCACACCTGCTGAAGCCTCGGTACTACAGGAAAGAAACACTAATTCACTGCTGTAGTGTTGCCCTTCCCAGAGAGATATGGCCGCATCAGTCAGTGTCCAGCAAGTAGCCCCAATGTGCGCGGAGCTGCAAGGGCCCATTCATCACTGCTTGCAGCTTTAATTAGGGCCTGAACAGTGCAAGGACCTTATTGTAATTGCTTTGTTTATTATTATTATTATTATTATTATTATTTTGTCAAATGAATCGCTTTTTTGAGGGCTTTATTACACTCAAAATCTCATGAAACTTGGCATGTTTATGGTGACTGGTGAAAATGTTTGTCTTTTATAGGTGTCGTGTCAGTAGCGCTCCCTTAATGCCAGCCCCAGCAAACCATTTCATGTAGAGTGATGAAAATTTAGAGGTAAATAGAACATGTCAGGACGGACAAAAAACCTCTTGGAGCCATACTCTAAACCCAACAGGAAGTCACCAATTTTAAGTTAAAATGTCATTTTTTGCGATTTCATGGTGTTGGAATTTGAGCAACTAGTCCTACAGATTTCAATGGACTGACTTCAAAACTTGTAATTCCTTGCCTTGTAAGGTGTGGGCAATTAATTGCAACCAGTTTTTGTTTTTGATTAACGATGTGGAAGTTATCAGGTCCAGAAGTTACACGATTTGCCACATAACAGGAAGCAGTTTTTAACTCAGTTGTACATGATCCAATTTGCATCAAACTTAATATGCTTGATGACAGTCCCGCCCTGAACACATCGTATGTAAGTTTCAATCAATAGTGAGAGTGCCACCTATTGGCACAGAAAAGACAAAGTTTTACACTAAGAGGTCCAGCACCTAGCAGGTTGACTTGATTGCTCTCTAAATTATGTCAAAAAATCATAAAGATGTTGGTGATTTTGTAAAATGAATATTGTCCGTTTTCGTCGAATGGCGTTCCTGCAGCACCATGGCGAATTACGATGTTGCAACATGACATCAAAAACTGTCATAACTTGACCCCAGATGGTCGGATCTTAACAAAATTTCACAGATTTGATGACAGTCCAGGCCTGAAGACACCTGCAGTGCAATTTTTAATCATAGTCATGGCCCTCCTAATGGCCACCAGAAGTTACTTTTTTTCCACTTTGATGTTTCCCCTGTAGGAAGTTAACCAGAGTGACTTCAAATCCTGCCTGAATACGGCAAACAGCTTCATGATGAAGAGACAAAAAACTTTTGACTTCATCAAATGTTGTTGCCATGGTAATGCACTATTCGCCATAAAATAGGAAACACTTTTTGAGGGACAAGGCATGCACGAAAACTCACCAAATTGAAAACAGACATCAAAAGTCCTAAATTGTGATATCGGATATGATTTTTTTTCATTCATGTGCCAAAATGGCTCTTGAGCGCCCCCTTGGATATTTCAATGAAGCAGCCCCCCGAACTGTTTAACATAGAGCTATGAAACTTGGGAAATGTGTATAAGCCTAAGACCTACAAAAAAGCCTCTTTTAATTTAAATTTTCATATTTTTTGTAATTTTAGCCTCTGTTCTAAAACGAACTAGTCTTACAGATTTCTTCTAATCAACTTCACATCCAGACCATAGTATTCCCTAAAGTTGGTGATTTTATATTGTGACCAATTTTTGATTTCATCACACGCTGTTGCCGTTTTTGCCATTAGACAGGAAGTTGTGTTTGAGGGGCTAAGGATGCGTAAAAGCTCACGAAACATGGTATACACATCAAAAGTCCGAAAATGTGATATTTGATATTCTTATTTTAGCGTTGATGTGTCTATATGGCTCTGGAGCGCCAACTAGAAAATTTTAACGAAGAAGCCCCCGCAGGCCATTTAACCTAGAGCTACGAAACTTGGGAAACATGCGTAAAAGCCCAAGACCTCCAAAAAAGCCGCTTGGAGCCATGTGCTAAACCCTACAGAAAGTCCACCAATTTTAATTTTGTTTACATTTTTTGGTAAATTTTAGCAATTTCTGCTAGAGCCCGACTGATTTTTTAATATACCTTTATTATCACCTGATATAAGCCTTATACAGACAAAATGGAGCAAATCAGGCTTTGGCTCATATTTTTTCCCATATGTGCCGATAGGAAAACTCTGTTCACAGAACATATAATGCAGGAAATGATGCTGGGGTCTTTTAGAAATAGTTGTATTACATTGTTTTTCCAGCAATCACACAGGCTGGTTGCTTCCCTTTTTCTTCAGCAGCTCTTTCAGCCGCAGCTTTGACTCTACCTCACACACACATACTCACAAAGATATAGACAGAGAAAGAGAGAGAGAGAGTCATAGAGAGACAGAGTCAGAGTTCACTCTTACTCCATTGTTAAACTACTCTAAGCATTCAAGGAACAGTGTTGCAGAACAGTGGATGGTAGTGCAGTCAGTCAGAATGTTTATACGGTAAGCAACATTGAAATACATACTGTTATATTAAAAACAATGGCCTCTTCTTTCTGCAAATGAACAAGATGATTTAAGGTTCCAGCGTACAGGAGGAGAGGACAATCAACCAGCTGACTTTATTGTATTAGCAATTTTCCAGACCCTCTTAGTGGTGTTATATTTAAGCAGCAACAAAAGACACATTTAGGGACTTACATAGATTATCAGGAAATAGGAGAAATATACTGTCATTTTTTTCCATGTTTGTTGCTGTGAGTTAGCCCACAGCATCGTTGTAAGTGGCAGATCACAATGCACACACACGCAACACACCCACACCCACACACACACACACACACACACACACAACTGCTAAAGTGACTTAGCTCATCTCCAGCCTTAGCACTAATTCACTGCTGCATGTAGTGTTGCCCTTTCTCAGACACGGCCGCATCAGTCAGCGTCCAGCGAGTCAGTGCTCGGGCCTTTATAATAAACGGACCAATTACAATAGGGTCTTCCCACCATTTGGTGCTCCGGCCCTAATAATTCCTTCAGTTTCAAGTGGGTCCTCGCACCGTTCGGTGCTCGGGCCCTAAAAAGGCTGTGTGAGGAGACTAAACATACATGATCCTGTACCTGTTTTAAGTGTGGGAACAAAGTTTTTTCTCCTTCAGCAATGATTTTACACCTTTTTTTTTTTAAAAGCAGTAAAATTATTTTGCATTTTTAGCTCAGTGGGTAGACTTTTCCAAAGTTTTGCTCCAGTAACAGAAAAGGCTGATTGTCCAAATGAGGTTTTGCACATTGGAATGTGACAGTTTCGGTTTACTGAGGCCTGTGTGCTAACTCCACTAGAATCCTGATTTCTTATGGCAAAGTCATTGAATAGAGAAGGAGCCGGACCATGCAACCATTTAAACATCAATTTCAGATTACAGTAGCTAATAAAACTTTCAAAACTAAACATATTATGTTTCTCTAGTACATGACAATAGTGACATCTTACAGTTTTTTTGTCTATGATTTTTATTGTTTGATTATATAAAGACATAATCAGTTTTAAGGTTTTTTGTGAGGCCTGAGACCAAGAACTAATGCAGTATGAGAGATATGAGATTAACATAGCATGCATTTAAAGTTGGGCTTATATAACTAAATAATTGATATGGTACTTTTTTTGGTTGTTCAATGGTAGGGATAGCCCAACCAAGCCCCACCCTGCTGTCGCCTATGCCCAGGTCAGATGGAATACATAATCCCTATAACATGTTCAGGGTCTTTTCTACAGCCGTCTCCCAATTGGACATGCAGAGATCAGCTTCACCAAGATCCCTAGATGTGTTACCTCTGCCCCTTATTTCTAAGAATGCAATGCTTTGAAGGAAACTTATCTTAGCCACTTGAATTTGTGACTGCATTCTTTAGGTCATTGACCAAAACTCATGATCATGGGTGAGGTCTCTAACATAGATCAACCAGTAAATCAAGACTTTTAGATCAGATGCCTTATTTCCTTTTCCAGTACTAATCTATCTATCAGTCTTGCCTTCTATCTGACCCGTACTCAAGAACAAGAACTCAAGATACATCAACTCCTTTACTTAAGGTTGTTATTCAGAACCAAGGTGGACATTGTGGAACAATCCACTTTTCTGGCTGAGTACCTTGGCTTTAAACTTGGAGGCATTGACTCTTATCCAAGCCTTGAATGCCAGTGCATGTTGGGGCCTGACAAAGCTTGCAGAACAACATCATCTGCAAACAGAGATGTAATTTGTCAGAATATGCAACAAGGCTCTGTTGTGTGCTGCAACTTTTGGGGGAACACATACATTGTTCAGGCACCTCAGAAAAGATATTGTGGAAAAGAGGAGACAGCTGATTGTAGAACAGCAGATTGAGGCAGAGCTGGTAAGGGGAGATCCAATGCACTGAGGGGATCAACAGTATGAATATCTCATTTGACCTTTAGTTTTAGAATGGAATGAATGTATTACATCTCTGACTCATCAACCCAAACTGCCCTTCCTAGATTTCTTTTGATGTCACAGTGACCGCATACTCATGTATGGAGGAAACATCTTTCAGTATCAGACCTTTGGGCATTAAAGACACATTGACAGTGACCTTATCTACAAATTGTGAGTGTCAGTGTGAAGACCCACAGAACAGAAGCCATCCACACTGCAAGGGCAAGGGAAGAGTACACTGTGGTATTTGCAGGTAAGCTTTAGCTCTCTCACACAACAATTGTGTCAGTGAGTTGGCATAAACTGTAATTTCATTTAAAAAAAATGTATTTTCAAAAATTAAAAAATTCCTCTTTCTTCTCTCTTTGCATAGGTTATTATTCAACCATCTATGTTGACTTATGTTCATGTTTCTTGACTCTTGTGCAAATAATGACTATCCTCTGTTAGGAGCAGAGAAGCATAGATTGATGTTGTTGCTTGGTGCAAACTGTCTTCTGATGCAGGACAGTCCAAAGAAAACCTGTCACGAGTTTTGATTCTCTCAGGAAGAGAATCTAAACATGTACATCTTCTTCTGTGAACACTTAACACACAAATTTGTTGTGCTCATGCATCATGAATGGGACCCTTTGAGTGGTTGGAAGACTAGCTTTCCACCATTGTTGTGTTTTTTCAGACTCTGACCAAACTATTCCTGTGCTTAGGTGCACCTTTACTTAGCTGTTTTTTTATTTTTTATTTTTTTGCTAATGTCAGTTTTTATTATCCTTTCTAACATGTCTTTATTCAGCTGCAGTGAAGGCTCCATTGGTCAGTTCTGCGAGTGCTCCATTGGTAATAAAGACGAGCGTACCCTGCGTGCATCCTGTCAGAGGCAGAACGGCACTGAGTGTGAGGGTCGAGGAGACTGTGAGTGTGGCAGGTGCAAGTGCCACACCACAGAGAGCGGCAGCAGTTACCATGGTGAATTCTGCGAGTGTGACGATGAACACTGTGAGAGGTTCCAGAATAAACTATGTGGAGGTACAGTTCCTGTCCTTTTTAAATTAAAGTGTTATAGCCAAAAAATTAACTTTTTCAGTTGTGGTTCAACAGATTTTTTTTTGTCTCATTCACAAAATATGAGTAAATTTGTGAGCAGATCTGCACATAAATTATCTTGATACTTACCAGACCCTTGAACACTGAGGAATTTTTTTTTTTGATCATAGGCATAGGTGTGTGGTTCATGTAAGCCTATGAGTTGTAAACTGACAGTGCACTCCAGCCACATATCAATTTGCATACATCCACTTATGAACAGCCATACATGGAGATGAAAATTACTATCATTGGGTGCATCCTTTTGACCTGCGACCATGCTGCAAACAGAGACATAGAGAAAAACTTTCCCAACACTGAGAGTGAAGTATTTTGGGTGGAGTGAGAAAGATTTTTATTTTTTTTCTGTTTGTAGCCCAGTGGTATAACAGTAAATCCATATATTGCTTATTATTTAGGACATATTTAAAATCACCACATCACATATATTATAGGTATCATGGCCTAAATTAATTGATCATCTCCTGCAGAATAGCTCCCTCTCCTCCTCTCTAGG
This sequence comes from Plectropomus leopardus, assembly GCF_008729295.1. Taxonomy (NCBI): domain Eukaryota; kingdom Metazoa; phylum Chordata; class Actinopteri; order Perciformes; family Serranidae; genus Plectropomus; species Plectropomus leopardus. The sequence goes on from NC_056472.1 coordinate 217,877, forward strand.
GAGAGAAGCAGAGCTTGGTTGGGCTCGGGCTCTGTGCTTAGATGATGTGATAATGTCATGAATCATTTTACATTCTGACAGCAACCACTAATCACTGAATCTGCTGATTGCCAACTAATTGATCTCAATGGCTTATATTTCTACTCTTTTGTCATTTAAATTTATGTTTCAAAGGCATCTGCGTGTATTGTTAACATAACAAAGCACAATACAAATTAAACTTGTAATTGTAATTTCTTATAATGACAAGCAATATTTGTCTGCATTCCTTATTTACACAAGCTCTACAAATGGCCAGAGGTTAGTGTAGATTTTATTAGTACCTACTAACAGATTGGAGTTACCAAAATATTGACGAATGCCAGAATACACATACAGTAAATGTCCTTCTGCTAACACTTTACACATAAATAAATTCTGCTCACATTTCACATTTCCACTGTCTGTATTCTGTGGCCCTACCATACAAGTTAAATGCATTTCCTTCTTAAACAAACATTTGGATAGAATATTATTTACATTTTGGAATCTGCTTTGTTACATTCATGTTTGCTATCACTCTTATTTTGCTACAAGGTATAGGGAGGTGCCTTGTTTTTGTGGATGGTAAATTACAAAAAATAAGAGAAGGGAATAGAGAAGGGTGTGGGACTTTTCAGTTTCAAAAATGTTAAAATGACTATCAGAAACAATTATATTAATTAATATGATTTTATTTACCTTTAAGTCAAAACAGAGCATCACCCTCCAAAAAGGAAAATGAGAGCCAATTAACCTTCTGGAATCATTATGGACATTTTTGTCCAAATGGATCATATTTCATGGTTGTTTTTGCAATCATTTTGGCTGTGTTGGTGCATATGATATGATTTTTTGTAAGAAGGTTTTTTCTTGATAAATTCTGAAATTCCAATTTTAATTTTTGTAGTGGGTCTAAAATACAATGTGATTAACTACTACCCTTTAAGGCCATTAAGGACAAAAATGTCCACTTCCAAAATCTTTCATAAAAATACTATATAAAAAAAATGTTTTTCCCAAATATTTTGGCTTGAATCTCTTTATCATCTTCAGTCAAAATCAAAACTATCAAATGATTAAACACTGTTGGTATTTTAACCCTTTAAATGCCAGTTTAAATACATGATGTCACTGCTTTTCATGAAAAGTACACACAAAAAATGAGTTATTTACAATATGATAAATGAGGGGAAGAGGGGTTTTTTTTTTAAAATCCTGGTCTTGGATATGTCAAAGATTAGCAACAACAATTTATTTTTATGCATTTATAGTTTTTTGTGCAGAGTCAGATTTATAAATTATTAAAAACTTGTTAAATCCATTATAGACAAAAATGGCATTTTCCAAAAACTGCGGTAAAAATATTTCAGAATAATATCTTTTTTCCCCAATTTTTGGATTAAATCTTTAAATCAACTTCAGTCCTGATCAAAAATACCAAAACATTCAATTACTTTCAGGATTTTAACCCTTTAACTACCAGTTTGTTTACATGAGGTCACTGTTTTTTTTGGTTTTTTTGGAAAAAAAAGGAAAAAAAACACAGCCATTGCAGTATATAATGATGATTTCTGTAATGTCAAGGTTTTAGTTTGGAGGAAAGTAAATTTGTTCTGCTCATGCTTCATGAATGAGACCCTTGAGTGGTTGAAAGACTAGCTTTCCACCATTGTTGTGTTTTTTCAGACTCTGACTACAAACTATTCCTGTGCTTAGGTGCACCTTTACTTAGCTGTTTTTTTTATTTTTTATTTTTTTTGCTAATGTCAGTTTTTATTATCCTTTCTAACATGTCTTTATTCAGCTGCAGTGAAGGCTCCATTGGTCAGTTCTGCGAGTGCTCCATTGGTAATAAAGACGAGCGTACCCTGCGTGCATCCTGTCAGAGGCAGACCCTTGAGTGGTTGAAAGACTAGCTTTCCACCATTGTTGTGTTTTTTTAGACTCTGACCAAACTATTCTTGTGCTTAGGTGCACCTTTACACTAAGCATTAATTCCTGAGGTTGGTCACTGCCACCCCTCAGACAGGATATACAGGGTGGCATGAACAGGGTGGCATGAACACACAAATGTGTAGTTAAAAGCAAGTATATCAGCACTCTAACCAGGCTGGGGGGTCAAAGGGTACAAGTGACCACTCTTAAGCCCCAGGGGGCCCATGCAAAGGTCTAGTTGGTGTGATAAGGGGCAGGATTTGAAAAACGTTTCAATAATTTCAATTTTAATAATCCGTCAATAATATCTAATGGCTGGCCTGCTCTTACTCTTCTCTCTACTCCTCAACTTTTAGGAAAGGGTAAGTGCAACTGTGGCAGATGTGAATGCAATGCAGGCTATGAAGGCTCAGCCTGTCAGTGTAAGGTGTCTACAGATGGCTGTCAGACCCCAAACAACACAGTGTGCTACGGTAGAGGAATCTGCAAGTGCAACCGCTGTGAGTGTATAGAGGGTTACCAGCATACACGATGCAAGACATGCCTCGGCTGCCCTGACCCTTGCCAGACCAAACTGTAAGGAGCCCAGACTTCTGTTCAGCTTTTACTTTCAAGTATTATTAAAAACTTGACACTCAAACATTTGGTCATAAATGAACAAAGTAGCTCCACTACTGACCTAAGGATTAACTGGCGTTAATTATCTCATTTCAGGAACTGCATTGAATGCCTTGGTTTTGAGTCTGGTCCCTTTACAAAAAACTGCAGTGCAGCTTGCAGAAATATTTCTCATGAGATGGTAGATCAGTTTGCCATACAAAGCAAGAGGTGCCATCAGAGGGACGCAGACGGCTGCTGGATCAAATTTAATCTGGAACAGTTGTTTGGAGAGGATAACTACAGGGCTGAAATTCTGAATCAGAGAGGTAAGCTGCTGATGGAATACAGAAAAGTCTTTTGAGCTGTTCAACTCTCACATTTTCTTTGTTTTAGTTTTCAGTGATTCTGCTTTACAATAAACTTAAAACAGGAATAGGACTCTCTTTGTCAGGCTGTATATGAACAGCTGCATTTTCAGCTAAATGCTAACACTAACATGTTAAGGCTCACAATGATATAATAGTGCTAAAATGCTGCAGAAGGTGATTATCATGCTTACACATGCTAACATTTGCAAACATCAGCTGAGGCTGACAACAAGTTTTGCAGATTCATAAACTGATGTGTTGGACAAATTGAAATGAAAAAGGTGAGAAATTGAGGATCACCAAAGCTGCTACAATTCATCCTGAAGGGAATGTCAGCAGACATGCACTACTCCATTTAATCATTCTGTATAGTTTAGCATTTTGGATATGAGTAAAACCTTCTGTAATGTTTTTCTCTTCTTTCAGACTGTCCAGAACCACCCAGCGTCACAGCCATCATCGTCGGCTCCATTGTGTCTGTGGCTTTCATTGGCATCCTGCTGCTGATGCTCATCAAGCTACTTATCTACATGAAGGACCTAAAAGAGTTCCGGAAATTTGAAAATGAAAAGAAAAAATCCAAATGGGCAAATGTAAGACGATTTTTTTGAGTGTCTGTTTTTACTATCCCAACAGTCAAGGGTATGGAGACCAAATCTGCCTATATAAGAAATAAAAAACATAAATATGTAAGGGGCTGGCATAACTTAAGCCTGGTAAACACTGCAATTTTGGGCTGTCTCAGACGAAAGATAACAGTTGTGACAGAAACATGGCCATATCTCTGGTTGTGTGGTTGGGCCCTAAAGCAGTGGTCCTACATTGCACAGTTTGAGAGCTTCAAGGACGACCTTTGTCACAGTCTGCCGACAGAAATGCAGCATGAAATGATGCACTACCAGCGTGACGCTGCTAAATGCTAAATGCTAATAGATGCCAATAATTACTTCGAGCACTCCTTGCAAAGCTGGTGTGCACAGTTGGCCTCTTTTCCCCAGCCATGACCACGTCCACATTCCCCTCCTCCTCCTCTTCGCTAGATTTTTCCTCACACATGTAAATTCCGCTATTGCAAAGGCTCAGTTTGTTTGTTTACATTTTTCTCTAGTTGTGGAGACATGAAGCTTTATCTACAGCAGCGTAGATGAAGCTTGATGTCGTACCCATCTATTAAGATCCATATCGCACCGTGTGGCTGCACTAAACTTATAAGATTGCATAAATCTCACAGTCTGCAGGAGGCTTTAGATATGATAGACGCTTGGATATTTTATCACAATAATCTATCTGAAATTACAGTTTGCATTGATTGATTACACCTAATACAATACTACATCAAGTTTATTGTAAATTACAACCATGGCTGGAGGCTACAGATAAGATTGTATGAAACAGGCCAAAAGGTCTGGGATTTGGTGGCCGTTTACTGTTGTGAATGATTGAAATTATTGAAATTATAATTGAAATGATTAATTATTGAAATTATAATTATCCACACTGCAGTAACATTATTTGCAGCCCCCAGCCAACGTTGCTATATACAGTAAACGTATTTTAGTTGTAATCAAAAATAAACATTGTCATTTCAGATAGATATGATAGACGTCAGTATATTTTCTCACTGTAATCTATCTAAGTTATGGTTGCAGCAACAAAGAGGCTTATGCCACATAACGTGGTCGAAACCAGCTACTCAAAGTATTCATGGTGAATAGTAAATTATATGCCATACTCATGCCTGGTTAATGTGCTGCTAATTGGAGTTTTCTATAACGTATGATGTATAATGTGTGATTCCACTCTACCATTAATATTAAACATATCCAAAAATGATACAATTAATATCAGTTGGCTCTATATTTCTGTTATAAATTATTTAGACTGGCTCTCTGGCTAGGCTAACAATAGCCATGTCAGCTAAAGCTGGCTATAATATTAGTTTCAGGGTACATTGGCAAGGAAATGCCGATAGACTATAAACTCAGTTAACTGTCATTACAAAAGCATGGCAAAGATCCCAACATTATGGACTCAACTTATATGTATACATTATTATATTTGTAGCGCTAAGTTTTGCTAAATTTTTCAACAAAGACAAAAAGAAATATACATTTACAGTAAAGCATTACTTAAGCACACTCAGTGTGCTGGTGGAAAACAGTGGATACCACTCCAGGGATCGGCTTGTGCCACTGGACACAGTAATGGTTTGTACCGTGCACCTTGGGAACTTTGTTATTTGTATTTTGGCTATGATTTTATTTACCATCCCACCATTGTGAGTGAGGGAAATCTGCTGCTCACAGACAGACAGGGAGCAGCTCAATCAATTAATATATGCTTAATAAGTTAAAGCACATTGAAGCACACAGAGTGAGGTATTTGTGTAATTTAATCAGTACTCTGCAGATTATGCTACCCTAAATGGGAGAGAAACAGAGTCATAACATGAAAAAAACACAGGACTTGTCTGGAGACAACTGAAATGGGCACAAAGCAAATGCAAAAAAATGCAAAGCACAATTGAAAATGTTGCACTGCTCTTACATTTTTGTTGAGTGACACCATTCGAAAGTGTTGCACAGGCACAGTGAGCCTGTGTGTTGCATATGGTATGAAATCTTAAACTTCAGTGAATTCAAGACAATATTTAAAAACATCATAGGAAAAAAAAACAAACTAATCAGTGTGATTTCTCTTTTACCAGGCTGATAACCCACTGTTCCAGAATGCCACCACCACTGTGACCAATCCAACATTTACTGGAGAATGAGCTCGAAGCACTGCAGCACAGCATTCACACAGCAAACACAGCTCTGTCAAGAGTTATGGCTGTATGTCAGGAGAGAATAATTTGTTCTGCTTTTGTGCGAATGTTGATATTTACACATTTTTTGCTGGTTGACTTGCTTCCTTTCTTATTAATTAATTTCTGTCATGTACTGTATTCACAACTGCAGTTGTGATATATTGTAGTGTTTGTTGCTCATAATGTAGAAATTAGGAGAGTAGGGCAGAGGATGGGCATTTAGATTTGAAACATACATACACTGGATGCATCATATTAGAACATCTCTCATTTTATAGTTCAGTTGTTTCTGTGTTGATAATACCTAAAATGATTATCTGAGATGTATGTTTGAATTGGAGGTAAAAATAAATTAAGAAAGATCAGAAAATCAAACATTTTCATAATGTGTTGTTATTTAAAATATTGTATAGGCTAAGTACGATTTAAATCTGTAGTAGTTAATTTCCATGGCATAACAGACAACTATTGAGCCAATATTCACGCTCCAGACCAGTTTTATAGGTATATTAGGTAGAAACTCATCCAATAACACATGTAGACTTTTCAATTGATTGGGTTTTTCATCACAACAAGCACAAACAAAAAAAGCCACATTAGATGCAGAAAAACCTTTCGACAGAGTCAACTGTTCATGTCTCATTTCCACATTTAAAAAATTTGGCTTTGGGTTAACATTTATGAACTTGGTAAAAAAGGCTGTACACTGCACCTGCACAGCCACTGTAATTACCAACAGATTAGCATCACCATGCTTCACACTGCACACTGGATACCCACTATCTCCCTTCCTATTCAACTCTTTCACTGAACTACTTGCTGTAGCCATTCACCAAAACCCCAACATGACAGGAATCCAAATGTGAAACGCACATCAGTAAATTAATCATAATGCCGTTGAAGTATTGCTCTTCCTATAAAACCCTCATCTACGCTACAAGAAACAATCAAAGTCACAGAAACATACTCCAGTATTTCTGATTACTCCATTAACTAGCATAAATTATCCATCCTCCCATTGTATTGTAACAGCTGGAATGTGGCAGCCCACACTTAACCTATTCTTTCATGCACAAATCACAACGATTCTAGTATGACACTCAATCAGAATCAGAATCAGAATACTTTATTCATCCCAAGGGAAATTCTGTTCGTAGTAGTAGTTCAAGTAGTGAAGTGTGCTGGAGCCTCTCCATGCATTTTTTAAATATTTACATTGTACTGTGATGGTAACCAGAAGTGCGTACATACCACAAGAAACTACAAGCTGTGGTGAGTGATTCAATAGCAGAAAAGTCTAACAACAATGGCAAGGTTAGCATGTCGACCCAGAGCAACACCACACCACCACTTGAGTGTACCCTGATGGTGTTAGAGAAGATGGTAATCACTGCCATTTGTTGCGCAATTTCAGCTCTGAAAGTTGAACTTGTCACTGAGCTCAGATCATCTGTTGAAATCTGTGTCTGTAACACACACGAATCAGATTTCTCACATTTAAACTCCACTTAACCAATGCTAACAGGAGGTTTCAAGTGCGCAAGCAGAAATAGTCCTAGGTGGAGACAACCAACTCCACTTTAAGCCTCAAGCTGGACAATTTTGAAAATCATGCAAAGAAGAAGAATTTGAGTACCATAGGCATCTCAGAGGGATTGGAGAAAGGCACCCATGGCACCCCATGACACCCCATGGAATTTATGGCCTCTTCCCCACTATTTTCAGCAAGGTAAAGCTATTCCGCTCTCCTGTAATAAAGAGAGCTCACCACTCACACACCAACCAGTGACTCTAGCTTATGATGGTATGATTGCACCACTTCCCGAAAAGAGAGGAGATTTACACATACTCCCTAAGCTAGCTGTGTTACAGCAGCTCCCCAATCTGCATATACCCAGACCTGTCTGCCAATGTAATCCGTCATGTGGGGAGTTTGGAGGAGTCAAATCTCATCTGGGAGTGCAACATGAGTTCAAGATGCCTGCAGCAGCAACCAGCTTTGTCAAGGACATTCTTTTTTGGCTATTGTTTTTTATTCCGTACAAAATATTAGATTTTATGCTAAATTAGGGCCCGAGCACCAAACGCGTGAGAGGATCCGATTGAAATCCAAGCAATTATTAGGGCCAGTGCACCGAATAGTGCGTGGACCCTCTTGGAATGTAAGGAATTATTATTAGGGCCCGAGCACCTAACTGTGTAAGGACCCTCGTGGAACGCAAGGAATTATTATTATTATTAGGGCCAGAGCACCTAATAGTGCGAGGACCCTCTTGGAACGCAAGGAATTATTATTATTATTACCATATTGAAATCCGAGCACCGAGCACCAAATGGTGCGAGGACCCTCTTGAAATCCTTGGAATTATTATTAGGGCCCGAGCACCGAACGGTGCGAGGACCCTATTGTAATTGCTTGTTTATTATTGTTATTATTATAATAATTATTATTATTTCGTCAAATGAATCGCTTTTTTCAGGGCTTTATCATATTCAAAAACTCATGAAACTTGGCAAGATTATGCGGACTGATGAAATTTTTGGTATTTTGGAGGTGTTGTTTATAGGTGTCAAAAAATGAGTTCAGTAGCATCCCCTAAATGCCAGCCCCGGCAAACCATTTCATATAGAGGTATGAAAATTTGGAGGTCCATAGAACATGTCAGGACGGAAAAGCCTCTTGGAGCCATACCCAACAGGAAGTCAGCTATTTTGAATTGAAATGTCATTTTTTGCAATTTCATGGTGTTGGAATTTGAAACAATAGTCATACAGATTTCAACGAATTGACTTCAAAATTTGGAAATCCCACCTTCAGATGTGGACGACCTTAGTTTGTAAACAGTTTTGGTTTTTGATCAACGGTGTGGAAGTTATGGGGCCAAGAAGTTACGTGTTTTGTCACCAAACAGGAAGTAGTTTTTAACTCAGTTGTACATGGTCCAAATCTGCCCCAAACTTCACATGCTTGATAAGAGTCCCACCCTGAATACATCTATATGACAATTTGCATCCATACTGAGAGTGCCACCTATTGACACAGGAAAGACAAAGTTTTACACTAAGACGTCCAGCTCCTAGCAGGTTGACTTAATTGATCTCAAATTTGTGTCAAAAAATCATTAAGATGTTGGTGATGACGGAAAATCAATATTGTGCGTTCTTGTTGAACGGTGTTCCTGTGACGCTACAGCAAATTTCGATGTAGTGACATGACATCAAAAACTGTCATAACTTGACCCCAGAAGGACAGATCTTAACAAAATTTCACACATTTGATGACAGTCCAGGCCTGAACACATCTGTGGCACAATTTTGAGTCACAGTCATAGCGCCACCTAGTGGTAACAGGAAGTTAGTTTTTTTTACACTTTATTGTGTCTTGTGTATTAGATACACCCGAGCAACCTCAAATGCTCTCATAATACTGCAAAGACTTTCATGATGCACAGTAAAAATACTTTTGAGTTTTCATCAAACGCTGTTGCCTTAGTTACGCACTATTCGCCATAAAACTTGAAGCACTTTTTGAGGGCCAAGTCATGCACCAATACTCACCAAAAGTGGCACAGACATCAAAAGTCCTAAATTGTGATAACTGACATGATTTTTTTGCATTAATGTGCAAAAACGGCTCTTGTGCGCCCCCTAGGAAAATTTCAACGAAGCAGCCCCCGCAGACCGTTTAACGTAGAGCTACGAAACTTGAGAGTCATGTTCAAAAGCCCAAGTCCAACAAAAAAGCCTCTTGGAGCCGTGCCCTAAACCCAACAGGACACACCATTTTAATTTCAATTTTCACCTTCTTTGTAATTTTAGTGTCTCTTTGGTTAAACACTTGTCCTACAGATTTCATCTGATCGACTTCAAATCTGGACACCAGTGTTTCCTAAAGTTGGTGATGTTAAATTGCTCGCCATTTTTGATTTCATCAAACGCTGTTGACGTTCTGCCGTGTTCTTCGCCATAAAACAGTAAGTTGTGTTTAAGGGGAATACACATCAATAGTCCTGTGATGTGATATTTGATATGATTCTTTTTGCTGTGATGTGCCAAAATGTGCTCTGGAGCGCAACCTACTAATTTTCAGCGAAGCAGCCCCCACGAACCATTTAAACTAGAGCTACAAAAATTAAGAAACATGTAAAAGCCCATATGTGAACTCTGTTCACAGACCATATAATGCAGGAAATGATGCTGGGGGTTTTTAGAAATACTTGCCTTCTATAGCTGTCCACTAGATAGAGCTCTTACTCCATTATTCACCCATTGTTTGACGCAACCACACACACACACACACACACACACACACACACACACACACACACACAGAGAGAGAAAGAGAGAGAGAGAGAGAGAGAGAGAGTCAAAGCACTCTCTTACTTCATGTTTAACTACTCTAAACACTCAAGGACATTGTGACAGAGAGCGTTGCAGAACAGTGGACGGTGATGTTATCAGTCTGAGTTTTTATATGGTAAGCAACATTGAAGTACATACCGTTATGTTAAAAAACAATGGCCTCATCTTCCTGCAAATGAACAAGATGATCTAAAGTTCCAGGGTACAGGAGGAGAGGACTATGAACATGCTGACTTTAATTTACATAGCAATTTATTAGAATCTCTCAGCGGAATTATATTTAAGTAGCAACAAGAAACACATTTAGGAACTTATTGTGATCATCAGGGAAAAAGGAGAAATATACTGTCATTTTTTCCCATGCGTTTTGCTGTGAGTGAACCCACAACACAATATAAGTGGCAAATCACAATGCACACACACGCACACCTGCGAAAGTGAGTTAGCTCATCTCCAGCCTTTGCACTACAGTGAGGAAACACTAATTCACTGCTGCGTGCAGTGTTGCCCTTTCTCAGAGAGACAAGGGCGCATGAGTCGGCGTCCAGCGAGTAGCCACAACGTGCAAGGAGGTGCAAGGGCCTGTTCATCGCTGCTTGCAGCTTTAATTTTTATTATTAGGGCCCAAGCATCGAATAGTGCGAGGACCCTATTGTAATTGGGATTATTATTATTATTATTATTATTATTATTAGGGCCCGAGCACCGGAAGGTGCATGATCCAATCTGCATGAAACTTCACATGTTTAATGATAGTCCCGCCCTGAACACATCTATATGACAATTTTAAGTGATCGTGAGAGCGCCACCTACTGGCTTAGGAATTTGATTGATCTCGAAATTGTTTTAAAAAATTATTAAGATGTTGGTGATGAATTTTGATGTTGCAATATGACATCAAAAACTGTCATAACTTGACCCCAGATGGTCAGATCTGAACAAAATTTCACACATTTGATGAGAGTACATGCCTAAAGACACCTGCCGTGGAATTTTGAATCACAGTCATAGCACCACCTAGTGGTAACAGGAAGTTACTTTTTTTTACACTTTAATGTGTCTCCTGTTGCAGATACACCCAAACAACCTCAAATGCTCTCATAATACTGCAGACTTTCATGATGCACAGTAAAAATACTTTTGAGTTTTCATCAAACGGTGTCGCCATGGTAACACACTATTCGCCATAAAACAGAGTACTTTTTGAGGGACAAGGAATGCACGAAAATGCACCAAATGTGGCTCGATCCATCAGAAATCCTTAATTGTGATATCTAATATGATTTTTTTGCTTGGATGTGCCAAAATGTGCTCTTTAGCACCACCTACAAAATTAAAGTAGGCAGCCCCCGCAAACTGTTTAACCTAGAGCTATGAAAGTTTTTAGGCATGTGTAACACCCAAAAACCTACAAAAAAGCCTCTTGGGGCCATGCCCTAAACCCAACAGGAAGCCCACATTTTTTTTTTTTTTTAAATTTTCAGGCAAATGTATGGCAAGTTTGTCCAGGACCGGCTCCATCCACGAGTGGGGGTCTTCCTGTCACCTCACCTGCCTCAGGCACGCTGCAGGCCCACAGCACCTCCCATCCACCATCCCAGCACTTGATCTGACGGGGGTTCCCCCCAAATACCGGGACTTTGGGTTGGTTTTCAGTAAGGCTAAGGCCTCCTCCCTGCCTCCTCACAGGCCCTATGACTGTGCCATTGACTTGTTGCCTGGGACCTCTCCCCCCAGAGGCCGCCTGTATTGTCCCCCCCAGAGAAGAAAGCCATGGAAACCTACATAACAGACTCTCTGGCTGCAGGTATCATCCGACCTTCCTCTTCCCCTGCTGGAGCCGGCTTCTTTTTTGTTTGAAAGAAGGACAAGACCCTCAGACCCTGCATTGATTACAGAGGACTTAATGACATTACTATTAAAAACAGATACCCCCTGCCTTTGTTGTCCTCTGCCTTTGAATCCCTCCAGGGGGCCACCATTTTCACCAAACTAGACCTTCACAACGCTTACCACCTGGTCCGCATTTGAGAGGGAGACGAGTGGAAGACGGCATTCAACACCCCCACCGGATATTATGAGTATCTGGTCATGCACTTCAGCCTGACCAACGCCCCTGCCGTTTTCCAAGCGCTTGTTAACGATGTACTGAGGGACATGCTCAATAAATTTGTGTTCGTTTATCTGGATGACATCCTGATTTTTTCCCGGTCCTGTGACGAACATGTGGGTCACGTCCAGTCTGTCCTGCAACGGCTCCTGGAGAACTCACTCTTCGTTAAAGCCGAGAAATGTGAGTTCCATGTCTCCTCAGTGCCATTCCTGGGTTTCATAGTGGGTGAGGGCAGCCTACAAATGGACCCGTCCAAGGTCTCTGCTGTTGCCTCCTGGCCTGCTCCCGAGACCCGTAAACAGCTGCAGCAGTTCTTGGGTTTTGCTAACTTTTACCGCCGCTTTATCAGGAACTACAGTTCTGTGGCTGCTCCCCTCACCGCCCTTACCAGCTCCAAGGTCCCGTTCCGGTGGTCATCTGCAGCTGGGAAGGCGTTCCGGAACCTGAAGGCCAGGTTCACCTCTGCCCCCATCCTCCAGACTCCTGACCCAGACCGGCAGTTCATGGTGGAGGTGGACGCCTCGGACACAGGGAATGGGGCTGTCCTCTCTCAAGGTGCTGCGTTGGACCAAAAGCTCCATCCCTGTACCTTCTTCTCCCGTCGCCTGTCCCCTGCCAAGTGCAACTACGACATTGGGAACCGCAAACTGCTGGTGGTGAAGGAGGCCTTGGGAGACTCAACTCCCGTCAGGCCCGCTGGGCCCTCTTCTTCACCTGTTTCCACTTCACCCCAGGCTCCCGCAACGTCAAGCCCGATGCTCTGTCCCGACAATTCCAGAGGGAGGAAGACCCCGCCGATGGTCCTGCATCCATTCTTCCATCTCCATGTGTCGTCAGCTCCCTCATCTGGGACATAGAGGAGAAGGTGAAGTCGGCCGCCGAGGCTCAGCCGGGTCCCAGTTCCTGCCCCTCCGGTCGTCTGTACATCCCTGAAACCCTGCGGTCGGAGGTCCTCCAGTGGTCCCATGCCTCCCGCTTCGCCTGTCACCCTGGTACCAAACGCACTCTGGACATTATCCGCCAGCGGTTCTGGTGGGCTTCCATGGAGGAGGACACTCATGACTTTGTCAAAGCCTGTCAGATCTGCAACCAACACAAGAGTTCCCACCAGGCCCCGGCGGGTCTCCTCCAGCCCCTTCCTATTCCGCACCATCCTTGGTCCCACATCGCCCTGGACTTTGTCACCAGTCTGCCCCCCCTCTCACGGCCACACCACCATCCTCACAGTCATTGACAGATTCAGTAAAATGGTCCACTTCATCCCGCTCCCCAAGTTGCCCTCTGCCAAGGAAACAGCCAAGCTTATGCTCCTCCATGTTTTCCGGCTCCATGGCATCCCAGTGGATGTTCTGCCGCCTTCTGGGGGCCTCTGCCAGTCTGTCCTCAGGCTACCACCCCCAGTCCAACGGGCAGACGGATAGGGCTAATCAGAGCCTGGACCTCGGCCCTTCGGTGTGTGGTGTCGCAGGATCCCTCCTCCTGGTCTCAGCAGCTCCTTTGCCCACAATTCTCTGCCCAGCTCCGCCACCGGCCTCTCTCCCTTCCAGTGTGCCTACGGTTACCAGCCACCCGTTTCCCTCTTTGGAGAGAGAGTCTGCCTGCCCCTCCATAAAGACCTTCATCCGCCGTTGCCGACAAACCTGGGTTCGAGCGCGTGCCGCCCTCCAATGCTCTGTCCAGCGGTACGCCTCTGCTGCCAACCGTCGGCGATCCCCGGCTCCGGACTACCAAGTTGGTGTTGACAAGTTGTCGACCCAAGATCTTCCCCTCCGAGTCGACTCCCGAAAGCTGGCACCCAGGTTCGTCGGTCCATTCCCCATTCAACGGATCATCAGCCCGACTGCAGTCCGTCTCCGGCTTCCCCGCACCATGTGGATCCATCCCACCTTCCACGTGTCCAAGCTCAAGCCAGTGCATGAAAGCCCACTGTCCCCTGTGGTGCTGCCTCCTCCTCCTCGCCTGGTTGACGGTTCCCCAGCGTACACTGTTTGACGCCTGGTCCGGTCTCGACGCTGTGGGAGGGGTCTCCAGTGCCTTGTCGACTGGGAGGGATACGGCCCTGAAGAAAGGTCCTGGGTCCCATCCCGTCACATCCTGGATCCGGACCTCATCGCCGACTTCCATCGTCGCCACCCGGACATGCCCGCTGGTTCTGCTGCTCCGCCACGGGGTCGTCGCCCTCCTGCCGTGGATTCGTCCCAGCCTGACGTTCCTGAGGGGGAGGCCGTCGATGATGCTTCTGCCACCCCGACGCCTGCCTTGGCCGGGTTGGACTCTCTGGGGTCCTGATCCCTCCGTCCTGTCCTTTCCCCCTCCTCCCGCCCGGCTTGGGTTTTTCTGCTCTTTGTTGTTGTTGGTGGTTTTGTTTGTTTTGGGTTTGTCTGTTTTTTTTTTTCCTCTCTCTCCTTTTGGGACATCGGGGGCCGTCCCTTGGGGGGGGGTTTCTGTCATGTCTGCTCCTCTGCAGCCTCTCCTCACTCACCTCCCTCCTAATCAGCCTGATTTCTTCCACCTGCAGTGCTTCCCTCTCTCTCTCCCTCTGCCTGGCTGCACCCTCGTCAGTAGTAACCACCTCCACCTGTTGCTCATTTCCTGTCTCAGCCTACATTTCTCCAGAGTTCTCCAGAGAGTTCTGCCATTACTGGAGTGAGTTCATCTGTGTTGCTCGACTCACCAGCTCTGCTCTCCCAGTGGGTCCCCTGCCCGAACCACGTCGTTGGTTCGGCCCGTTCTGCGGTTCAGCTCGGTGGGTCACCGAAGTGGACTTTCTTCTGTTTTGGACATTGTTGTGATTGTGGACAATCTCGCTTTGTAAATAAAGCCTCTAAAAGACTCTGTCCTGCCTGTGTGCTGCATTTGGGTCCAGAAACTAGCCCTGACAGGATGGCTGGTAATTTTTTTTTCTGCCAGCCAAATTGGATGGTTAATCAAAAAGTTAATTGTGGACTCTGACTATCAAGACATCTGCAGTGCAATTTTGAATAATAGTCATAGCGCCACCTATTGGTAGCAGGAAGTTAGTTTTTTTCACTATTTTATTTTTGCCCTGTAGCAGGCTAACTTAATTGACCTCATATACAATTAGAATACTGTACAGACCTTCATGATGCACAGAAATTACACTTGAGCTGCCCTCATATTCAGATACCTTTCCCCAAGTATCACAGCAGCTGCAACAATTGGGAGGAAATTACCTTTTGGGAGGATTTTTAATGGAGGGTTCTAGTTTGCAGGCAGGTTACCTGACATCCATGGAAAAGAGTGGTGTAATTTTTAACCAGGGAATCTGCAGATTATTGCCATGCCCACTAAAGTTAGGCATGATATAGGAATGCGGAAGAAATCCCCATTTTTGTTGTCATTGCCACCATCTTGACTGTAAGGAAACCAGGAGGGACAGTTTCATCGGCCACAGCTCTCGACAGTCCAACTATGGCTGCACAGTGTCAAACCTCACTCTGAGTGAAGTTTTGCCTGTGTGATTTTGTAGTCTTGTGGACTGCTGATTTGGTCATTCTCCTTGATATTTGTGCTCCTGACCTAAATATACAGGCTATCTAGTTATCTTGGTTTATGTCTTTGTTTATTATTGTTGTTATGTTCTTCTTTTTTATAAAAATAGATTTTATTGAAATTCTAATTTTACAGCACAGTGTTCTCCACATACTTAAGTACATCTCAGATTTAGACATGCCTAAAAATAGATAAATAAAATAAGTAATAACAATAACATAAACAAAATGATAACCATAACAATAATTTAAGCTGCAAGCAGCTATGAATGGGCCCTCACACCCCAACGCAAGTTGAGGCTACTGGCAGGAGTGACGCAATCATCTATTTCAGTGAAAGTCTGAAAAAGTATACAGAGAGTTTGGACCCTTGAGTGAAATATTCCACATGGTGAATTACTTCCTTTGGACACACAAAACCTACGGCATCTTGGTCTACATCATTTGTAGACCAAAACATGCAGTTTTCATGAAAATCAAAAGATAGTTTTGGTACGAGACGTATTTCATGTTGCCATTAGGTGGCTCAGTGAGTATCATAGTTCAAAGACTTGTTGATGTGATAAGGGCTGCAGCCTGACCACAACTGTGAAATCTGGGGCCAATCAGTCGATGCAAAATGAACTTCCTCTTTGGCGGCAACCATTGGGTCTCCATGGCAACAGCATTCATGGTTAACCTATTCAGAGGGAGGCATCATTCAGGTCTAAAGGTTTTGTCACCAGATTTGAAGTCAATTGGATAGAATCTGTAGGAGCAGTCCATCAAAGAAAAAAGCATGTAATTTCCATTTCATGTTGCCATTAGGGGGCGCTATAAATAATGGTAACACTTGTCATGTAGATGTGTTCAGGGCAAGACTGTCATCAAACATGTGAAGTTTGGTGTAGATTGGACCATGTCTCTCAGTTATAAACTACATCCTGGTTAATGGTGATACATGGAAATGTTTGGCCCAGTAACGGCCACACGGTGTGAGGAAAACTCACAAATGTAATAACTTTTGATATCCAGGGCCTTCTGAGAGGATGTTTAGATTTTGAAGCCAATTGGATGAAATCTGTAGGAGAAGATCGAAAAATTGCAAGCCCTAAAACTGGCCAAAATACGCTTAAATTGCACATTCAATTCAAAATGGCTGACTTCCTGTTGGGTTTAGGGTATGGGTCCAACAGGCTTTTTTGTAGGTCTTGGGCTGTTACACATGCCTCCCAAGTTTTGTAGCTCTAAGTGAAATGTACTGCAGGGTGCTCGGGCCCTAATAACAGCAACAATAATAATGATAATATGACAAGAATTGAAGTAGAAAAAAAGGGGAAATAAAGCAACACAAAATAACACACATAAAAAAGGAATACCAAAACAAAACAAAAAGACAACAACAACAACAACAAAAACAACAACCAAGCAAACTCATCATTCTTAATCAGTGGTACTAATGCCAGTGATGGATTGATTTTTCATGAATATTTCATCATGTCTTACCAGCCTTTATCAGTATTGTGAATGATAGCATTATCTCTTATTTCAGTGGTTAGCTTTCTTCTCATATGGTTTACTCAGTGTCTGTGCTTGTTTCTGATTTTAAATGGGACTGTAGCCAACCCCAGACTATGAGGGTATGACAGGCCCAATTATAAAACCTCAAATTAGGAAAGACTACGCCTCCTCATTCTCCTGATAAATGTCTTCATTATTATCCTGGGCTTCTTATTATTTTTGAATTTGAATTTATTAAAGGATAGCCCCTTGAGATGTAGCATCTCATTTTCAAGGAGGTCCATAGACAAACATATACACAGAACACAAGACACATTACACTACATTAAAATATAAACATAAATAACATATAACAAATAAAGACATCTTGCTCACCCACTCCCACACACAACCCCAACCCACATACGCCTAATGTACAAAATAGACAAACTGATTAACAAGGATTATTGATGTGATCATAAAAACAAAAAGGGTAAAGAAAATAAATTAGAAACATGAACAATTTGTTTTGAGACAGGAGTAAAGTGACATCCTGAAACAATGAGAAGAAGTAATAGAGCGCAAAGAAAGAGGGAGGTTATTCCAATCCGATGGGGCTTTATATTGGAATGACCTTTTGCCAACTTCTTTCAAGATTCTAGGAACAACGAAAAATGGGCAGTTCATACGTCTGAGTATGGGGAATTCTAAGGAGTCATGAGTTCTTTTAAATATGGAGGACAATGGAAATAAACATGTAACACGTTCTATGTGACATTTCCTAGTGCACATGTACTAACATTAATGTCACTTACTGTAATTTGGGCTAGATCAGAAGATATAGTTTCGCTCAGGGAGGATAGATGTGACAAGGACAACGGAAAGAAAAGAGTAACAAGAATATATTTATTGGCAGGAAAGCCACTCTTCAATTTCAACAAATGAAATAGATCAGCTATGACTGACTGTGTACTTCTTGGTATTTCAAAAAAACAGTTATTACTCAGAATTCACCATCAATTTACCAATAACGACCTCAGTTGTAAATAACCACAGAAAAAATTCACAATAAAGAGATATAATATTCAAAGTGCAAATAAAATAGAAAAATGGGCCCAAAATGGTAAATGAATAAGTCCAAAAACAGTCAAATGTCCAAATCAGTCAGTGTCCAGTTTGTCCAGAGTCAGTGTGTATCATTCATCTACCCGGGTAGTGTGATTTTTGTCTCTTATCTGTATGATGTGATATGATGTGATCTCTCCAGATGCTCGATTAAGCTGTCCCTGTCGTTACACCCTCCACGCATGTAAGTCGGGTCCCTGCTCCAGGTCTCGCTGGTTCGGGCTCTGGCTCGCCATCGGAATCATTCATACATCAAAAAAAAAAAAAAAAAACAACCGGAGTTTTCCCTCGACAAAAAAACAGAATAAACGGCGATGTTCACAACCCAAAAACAAACTCCTCACGATGTGGATACTTCTCAGAATCGATACCTTACCCACTTTCATTTATTTTTTTTTCTAACACTTATTGCTCTCTCTTGGCCGTAGCCTGTCTGTTCTTATCGGCATCAGTGAAGGGAAGGAAAAGAAAAACAAGCAAAAACTTTACTGTATATAGTCAGAGATTTAAGATGAGTGTCTGAGGTGTTTTGGTAAACAATATCTGCATAGTCAACAAGTGATAGTATTAGTTTTAAGATTAGCCTTTTTCTAACATGAAGTGTGAAACAATTGATTGAACAATAACGTGAAGCAAGACAGGCCATATGCCCTTTTAACAACGTAATCAATATGTGGTTTGAAGGTGAGTTTGGGGTCAATCCAAAGTCCAACATATTTGAATGTGTCAACTACATCGACAGGAGATTGATCAAGAAAATGAATATGAAAATCAACTGGATGGGATCGGAGGTGACTTGTACTAAAAATCATACTGCAAGACTTCTTTTTGGGGGTTCCGGTTCCGCTTCCCACGAGATGGCAGCTTAGACAGCGAGCTCCTCCGAAAGAATAATAAAGCGTCCTGCTAAATAGAGAATAAATGTCTGAAGTTTTACAAACAGTTAGATAGCAGGACCGCAATGGAAACGAGAGACAAAAGCAAGAAAAACACGATGGATTTAACGGAAAACGAAGAAGAATCGCGGCCTGCAGAGGCAAACGCTGTCGGCAAAGATGGCGGACGTCAGAGAAGTACCGACAAACAAAAAGTGAACATGGAGCGGATTTTACAAGAAATTCAGGATTTCCGAAAGGAGAACAACCGCCAGCTGGACTGAAGCAGAAGATCGTATCGAAGACGCTGAAACCAGGCTGCAAACAATGGAGCATGTGATGAGGAGCATGCTTCAAGTCCAACAACAACAAGAGAAGAAACTCACCGACCAAGAAGGAAGAGCAAGGAGGGAAAATATCAGGTTGTATAATGTGCCAGAAAACGAGGAAGGAAATTCAATGATAACTTTTATTGAAACACTTCTCAGAGATAAACTGAATATCCCCCCCGACACCGAGTTGCACATTGAGAGAGCCCACAGGGCATTAGCCCCGAAACCTGCAGCTGAAACCTTTGCGAAGAGCCTGGGAAAAGAAGGAAATCTTCCTCAACAACCAAAGAATTTACTTTGATCACGACTATCCCTCCGCCGTCCTGAATAAGCGAAAGGAATATAACGAGGTGAAACGTATGTTAAAGGAGAAGAGGATTCGCTTCCAGACCCTACAGGGCCTACAATAAACAATTGGATTGATTTGACAATAGATATATACATTATGGAAAAGGTTACTTTTTCTCTCAGCCTTAAGATGGATCAATTTATTAAACACTGGGAAAGATGGGTTCAATTTGTTAAACCTATGAGACCTGATTTCATCAAAATAATGAATTGAAGGAACATCCTTTCTTCATGAGTTCATTCACCAAGATATTACTTCCCATCTCTTAACAATTTTACTGAAAGTTAACTAACTGCTACAGGGTTTTGTTTTGGTTTTTTTTTTGACATTGGCGTTCGACCAAACTGGAAGAGTCCCGTTTAGTCTGGCTGGACAGTCTTAAAGTCTATAAGAAGGCCCTCCGCCATGCCAGGGCAAACTATTATT
This sequence comes from Plectropomus leopardus, assembly GCF_008729295.1. Lineage (NCBI taxonomy): Eukaryota > Metazoa > Chordata > Actinopteri > Perciformes > Serranidae > Plectropomus > Plectropomus leopardus. The sequence continues at coordinate 238,183 of NC_056472.1, forward strand.
CATCATTAATTGAGGAAAACAAAAACAATCCCAGGTTTCTTTTCAACACTGTAGCCAGGCTGACTCAGAGTCACAGCTCCATAGAGCCTTGTATTCCTTCGGCCCTAAGCAGTGACGACTTTATGAATTTCTTTAATAATAAAATCATAACTATTCGAGATAAAATCCATCACCTCTTGCCCTCAACTGACCTGACCCTGAACTCAGATAGCCTGGATATGGCAGCAAGGCCCGAAATTTATCTGGACCATTTCTCCCCCATTGACCTTCATCAACTCTATACTTTGGTTTCTGCATCTAAGCCATCAACATGCCTGCTAGACCCCATCCCAACTAAGCTCCTTAAGGAACAACTTTTATTAGATATAATCAACGCGTCTTTATTAACAGGCTATGTACCCCAGTCTTTTAAAGTAGCTGTCATTAAACCTCTTCTAAAGAAGCCCACTCTCGATCCTGAGATTTTAGCTAACTATAGACCGATATCTAATCTCCCCTTTATTTCTAAAATCCTTGAGAGAGTGGTTGCTCATCAGCTCTGTGACTTTCTCCAAGGCAAAAGTTTATTCGAGGACTTTCAGTCAGGCTTCAGAGTTCATCATAGCACAGAGACGGCACTAGTAAAAATTAATGACGACTTATTTATCACTTCTGACACGGGTCTGGTCTCTGTTTTAATCCTATTAAATCTCAGTGCTGCATTTGACACCATTGACCATCAAATCTTACTGCACAGACTTGAAACCTCAATTGGCCTTAAAGGAACGTCACTAGCCTGGTTTAAGTCATACTTATCAGATCGTTCCCAATTTGTCCACATCAATGATCAACCCTCCGCACATACAAAGGTCTGCTTTGGAGTGCCACAAGATTCGGTGCTTGGACCAATCCTTTTCACTTTATATATGCTTCCTCTAGGCAACATAATTAGAAAACATTCCTTAAATTTCCATTGTTATGCTGATGATACGCAATTATATCTATCTATGAAACCAGATGAAACTGATCAGCTATCTAGACTTCAAACATGTTTTAAGGATGTAAAAGCCTGGATGAGCCGTAATTTCCTGATGTTGAATTCAGACAAAACTGAAGTTATTGTTCTTGGCCCAAAACACCTCGGAAGCTCCTTTTCCAACAATGTAATTTCTCTAGATGGCATTACCTTGGCCTCTAGCACAACTGTAAGGAACCTCTGAGTTTTATTTGACCAGGATTTATCCCTTGCCTCCCATATAAAACAAACTTCAAGGACGGCTTTCTTTCACTTGCGTAACATCGCAAAAATTAGACATATCCTGTCCCAAACAGATGCTGAAAAATTAGTACATGCATTTGTCACCTCTAGGCTGGATTACTGTAATTCCTTATTATTTGGTTGCCCCAACAAATCTCTTAGGTCTCTCCAACTGGTGCAGAACGCTGCTGCTCGTGTTTTAACGGGAAACAAGAAAAGGGATCATATTTCCCCTGTTTTAGCTTCTCTGCACTGGCTCCCTGTGAAATCCAGGACTGAATTTAAAGTCCTCCTCCTTACTTACAAAGCTCTAAATGGTCAGGCTCTGTCCTATCTGTCACAGCTCATAGTTCCTTACCAACCCTCAAGATCACTGCACTCTGAAAATGCAGGGTTACTTGTGGTTCCCAAAATTTCCAAAAGTAGGTTAGGAACCAGAGCCTTCAGCTACCATGCTCCTCTCCTATTTTCGGTCAGGGAGGCAGACACCGTTTCAACTTTTAAGGGTAGACTTAAGACTTTCCTCTTTGATAAAGCTTATAATTAGGGCTGGCTCAGGCTGCCTGGACCAGCCCATAGTTAGGCTGACATAGGTTTAACCTGCCGGGAAACTTCTCCTGATACGCTGAACTCCTTTCCTTCTCTCAATGCCGCCAACGGAAATCATGCATGTCTGTTAACTGCATGCCATTTGCAAACTTAGCTTAGCTCTGTGATAGCCATGTGGTACTCTCACTACCTGGGGCTCGCGATTACAGAGCCTGGGTCTGTTGAATTGCACTACGCTAATCCCGTTGCCTCTCGGGAGCGTTCTTGCTCCCTTGTTTCCTAGTTTTCCTGGATCCTGGCCGTAACCTTGACTGTGCCTGACCGCGGTGATAGCTGTCCTGATGCTGCAACCCTGCCTTTGGTTGTGCTCGTGCTGTGGCTGTACTGATATTGTGCCCCTCGCTCGCCCTGATTGTGGTCTGGTCCTGGTTGCGCCAATGCTGTGATCTTGCCTTTGGACACCTCCCTTTCAACATATGCATGAGACTGTTATCATCTCCCTCAACATCATCATAGAGTGCAATTACTAATTTCACACCTACCATTATTGTAATATGACATGCATCTGTTTCTATTATTGCTGTGCCTCTCTTCCCCTCTCTCCCCCTCTCTCTTTCTCTTTCCTTTTTTGCCATGATTGTATTTCATTTGCTATTTACGACATCTATTGCTCGTCTGTCCGTCCTGGAAGAGGGATCCCTCACTATCCTCTACCGCTCTTCCTGAGGTTTCTTCCTCTTTTTTTTCCCGTTACAGGGGTTGTTTTTGGGGAGTTTTTCCTTGGGTGATGTGAGGGTCTAAGGGCAGAGGGATGTCGTACACTGTAAAGCCCTCTGAGGCAAACCATGTTTTGTGATAATGGGCTCTATAAATAAAACTGACTTGACTTGACTTATTCAAGGTCCAAGAGCTGGGCAACATCCTTCTTGTTGGGTCTGGGCTTGGATTTGTATAGCTCCTGCAGAACATTGTAGTGTCTAGCCTGGTTCTGTGGGCTGTCAGTAGTTTCAGGTCCTTCTGTTGAAATGAATTTACTATCACTGTTTCTACCATTATAGTTTTAAGATATATAACAAAAACAAATACCCAAAGTATAATGAAATAATAATTAATGAGGTTATTTTTTTTAAATATAAAACTAAATTAGCGCATCCCCCCCTTGTCAATACTACTAGTAGTTTTAACACCAAAACAATCTCAATATGTGCTCTTACCATCCAACTGTTCACCCTCTGGGGAACTGCTTCCTTGTGGTGATCTTTCCAAGATTATGGTGGAAGCATTGGACTCAGTGTCATCAGCGGATGACTCCAGGCTGCTGCTACTCTCAAAGCTAATGCCCCGTCGCCTCTTTCTCAAAGGAGTTGCTCCCTGCTTCTTTTTAGCTGGTGTCACATTCTGGACCCTTTTCAAAAGCTGCTTCTTCACAGATTCCTGACAAAAACACAAAACAGATTGTGTAAAAATTACATTAATCAAAATGAAATGAAACCATACAAGCACTGATCCTAAATAAAGCATATCCTCCTACCCACTCAGCTCGACCGGCTGCAGACCTGTCCCGCAGCATTGGGTAGTACTCAATGAGACGCTTAGCCATCACAGTTAGCTCACGGCTGCATGGATATTGGAAATCATCCCCTGCAGCTCTCTTGATGGAAATCATGCTTGTTACTGTATTTCTTATTAAGCGACAGCAAAGCTCTTTGGAAAGTGTATAGCCCTCTTCTTGTCCAGCACGCTGTTTTTCAAAAAAGGTGGCTCTTGACTGCTCCAGCTCTGTGTCTGTGTATATGACATATTGCTAATGGTGGCAGCAGAGAAGCACACATCCAAGCAGGAAGGAGGTCAAGTCTTCCCACCATTTCAACTAAAGGCAGAAACGATTTTATCTATTTTATTTATTTTATTTCTATTTTATTTATTTTATTTCTATTTGATTTTATTTGATTTTATTTATTAACCCTATCAACCAGTATTTCCCATTAATTAAGGAGACTTTGGCGGCCGCTATCTCCCATCTCCTTCAGTGTGGGCCCCTTGGACTCAGTGTCTCTCTTACCCACACACATGCACAGATAGCACGGGAACATAAATAAATGCTGAGCTGCTAAACAGTTAATTGTACAGTGTTGCAATGACCGAGCAAGTATAATATTACACCCCCTTCCCTCCCAAACTGTGCAGAGAGTCAGACCCTCCCGCCGTGTCATGCTAACATTAGCCAAAAAAGTAAACCAAAGCTAAATGAAGCTAACTACCTACATTCTGTACCACAATACGGATTCTGGCAATAAAACACTATCAATAAATTTTTTAAGGTGTGACTGTTTGTGTAGTTACTAATTAACTGCTCATAGCCTCCATGTAACAGGTCAGCAAGTAAACCAGTTTGTTAAAATTAGCATGCGACTACGTGTTAGCCAACTTTACAATTAGCTTAACTCCCAAAGACAGAAAAAAGCAAATTAACATTACCTTTCAACACTGCGACTGCTGTAGGATCCATACCCGAAAAAGCCCCTCCATCTTCATCCATGGCGTCGCAAGTTTAGAGGAGTTGCAAAGGCCAGACAGCACGACAAAGGTCAGCTAAAGCTAAAGCTAGTTTAGGCGGCAGCTGCAACTGAACTGACCGTTGACTGACCCCTTGTGGCGCGTTCCCATTTGGAAGGTACTATGTCATAAGATGGAGGGGGGGACGTACATGTAAATATTATATAAATGGAGAATATGACTAACTGACAGAGTCATACTTTGAAATTCATACAGAATATTTAAAGATTTATCACTGCAACCAGTCACTCCTATACATTATAAATACTACTAATAAAAAAAAAAATTAATAATATTCATTGAGCTCCCCTATTTTTGTAGATAATGGTGAAGTACTTCAGCTATTTCATTTCACTTTTCCCCGTCGTTTTCGGAGACTACAGAAGAAATTCTAACAGTGCATGTTTTGAATATAACTTTGTTCATTTAAAATTATTTGGCGGTGCATTATCTGCCTTGTATTCATCACTTTTTCACTGAAATTTTTACTGAGCCACATCAATCGAATGCACAGCCGCAGTCCGGATTTCAGGTTGCTGTGTGGTATTGACGGGTGTACTGAGGAATATCGAGTGTATAACTCATTCTATCATCACGTAAAGAGAAGACACTCCAAACATCTTCTTCAAAGCACCAATCCAGGAGATGGCAACCACGCAACGGAACATCCACAAGAGGGAAGCCAAGAGCTGCCAACAGAACTGCTGCAGGAGCAGAGGTCCGTTTCACAAAGCAGGTTTAGTGAAAACTCTGAGTCTGTTAACCCTGAAATGAGGGAAACTCTGAGTTTTCCGTTTCAAAAAGGGAGGTAACTCAAACCAGAGAAAGAAGTGCAACTCTAGCCTGTTTCACAGAGAGGGGTAACTTAAGCTCTCGGTCAGTTACCGTAGTAACAGACTCTATGAACCTAACCTGGTCGGGACCAGGTTTTTCTCAATGAACCTCGAGTTTCTCTCAGTCTCTGCCCTCTTTCAGCCACATACGCTATTTGATTTCCCCATTCATTCATTCAGTCAGCAGGCAACACTCGCCTTTCATTAATGATCCAGTGGATGAAGGAGCAGCATTACTGCGCAGAGAATTAGGCCTAAATATTCGTCGGGAGATTGTTTTCAGACTGCGGATAGATGTTCTCGCATTTCCGGACAGTTATCGGTACCGTTTCACATCACAGTCCATATTATACATACACAACCTAATCCGTCCTTACATTTGCAACATTACCAACCGCAGTCATGCTCTCACATCCCATCAGATATTGTGTGTTGCGCTGCGGTTCTTTGCAAATGGCAGTTTCTTGTATGACGTCGGAGATGCAGAGCATTTAAGCAAGGCAACTGTATGCAGGGCGGTCAGAAAAGTGTGCCTGGCCCTGAAACGACTTTTATACATCTTTGTCGTTTTCCCTGGACATAAACCTGTCAGAGCCATCAAGGAGGAGTTCCACAGGATTGCAGGTGAATGATGTAGAGATCTGTTAAATTAATTTTGAATCATATTCCGTTAATGACATTGTGCTGCAACCTCAGACTGGGATTAGTAATTTTAATTTCTTTTAGGATTTCCAAGTGTGATTGGCTGCATAGATGGCACACACATCCCCATCCCCATCCCCACATGCGCTTCTCCCCCGCGGGATTGCACCTAACTGAAATAAAATGAAATAAATTAATATGGCATTAATGGCATCCCAATGCTGGACTCCCCAGCAAAGCGATCCGCTGCAGGTGTCGATGTTAAGCAGTAGAGAGCACTGGCAGCCCGATGCCAGATGCCTCAAGAAGAGAGAACCGGTGCAGTAGCCGAGGTCGTACAGCCGGGGGCACCGGCAGCCCAGTGCCAGAAGCCCCAACGAGAGCGAAACATCAAGGTTGCTGCGGTTGTACAACTGGGGGCAACGGCACCCCGGCGCCAGATGCCGCGGGGGAAAGGGTTGAAATGGTGCGGTTGCTGAGTGGATGGCCAGGGGGATCGGCATCCCACTGCCAGACGCCTCACCAAAATCTAACCGCTGCAGGCGGCGAGGTTGAGCAGTGGAGGGCACTGGCAGCCTTGTGCCGGATGCCCCAAGGAGAGTGAGCTGCCGCAGATGCAACGGTTGGGCAGTAAGTGGGGCCAGCATCTCGGTGCCAGATGAGCCAACACGAGCGGGCCACTCAAATGGAGGTGGGAGAACGGTCGAGGGCACAGGCATCCTGGTGCCGAGGTTGCAGGGTGAGGCAAGCTGGTGGAAGTGGGAGGGTCCTGCCAACATCGCTGGCACCCCGGGCAAACCTGACCACCGTGGCCGTGGGACCTAGGAGAAATGGCCGCTGGAGACATGGTGCAGTCAAGAATCTGGGTATGAAGATTGGAGGGAACCGGAGATGGACAAGAGACGAAAGCGCCAGGAGGGCGGACGGGAGGATCAGCCGTGGCCAGGGTGAAAGTAGGCAAAGGCTGCTGTGACGGAAAACAATCGGAAAGGAGACCAGAACCGTGGGACGGAACGACATGGTGCACAGGATGAGAGGGAAAAGTCGGTGGCAACCCGGTGCCAACGACCCCGGCCCAGATGGGTTGGGAGGCGTAGGCGGGAGTCTCAACCAAGGCCGGCTGCTGCGGGTCGTGTGGAGGCACGGTGGGGGGCACTGACAACCCAACTGACCAGGAAGCTGTGGGTGTATGACTGGGGACAACGGCATCCCGGTGCAGGGTGCCCCAGCGAGAGCGAAGTGGTGCGATTGTCGAGCATACGCGGCTGGGGGCACCGATACCCCGGTGCCAGAAATCCCATCGTGAAACAAATGCTGCAGTTGCTGAGGTTGAGCAGTAGAGGGCACCAGCAGCCCAGTGCCAGGTGCCCCAAGGAGACATAGCTGCTGCGGATGGCCAGGAAGAGCAGGAAGTGGCGCTGGCATCCCGGTGCCAGGAGGTCCAACATGAGCGGGCTGCTCAAAATGAGGAGGGAGAACAGTCGAGGGTGCAGGCAACACGGCATCGAGAATCCCAGGTGAGGTGAGCTGGTGGGAGTGGGAGGGCGCCACCGACACATCTGACGCCTCAGGCAAACCTGACCTCCGCGGCCGGCGGGACCGAGGTGAAGCGACTGCCGCAGCCCAAGCGCCCTGCTCTTGCTGATGTTTCTTCCCTTTTTTTTGGGGGGGGGAGTTTTTCCTTGGGTGATGTGAGGGTCTAAGGGCAGAGGGATGTCGTAAACTGTACAGCCCACTGAGACCCAAACCATGTTTTGTGATAATGGGCTCTACAAATAAAATTGACTTGACTAGACTTGACTTGACTCGCCCGAGGCAGCATGTCCCCGCTTCCTATTCAGCACGTTCCGCCGGAAGTGGTTGAAGACGAACCAGCCCTTCAACAGAGGTGCTGACGTCATGGCGCACGACGGGAGCCGCCACGATGACATCACCCGGAAGAGCGCCAATGTTGACAGAGCGGCACTCAGATGTCAGGATGTCAAAAAGCTTTGTTGTCAGTTCTGCGAAACGGTATTCCCCGGTCTTCAAAGGCGGCCGGCAATCGAGAGACCTCGCTGGAGCGTGTTGACGCTGCGCTCCAGTGCTCTGCGCTCTGTATTGTTCATGATGGTGACACCAGAGGGAAAGAAACTGTTTTTGAGTCATGAGGGTTTGGTCTCGATGAACCGCAGCCTCTTGCCAGAGGGGAGGGTCTCAGGAGTGAGAGGGGTGAGCCACAATTTTACCTGCACGCTTCAGGGCCCTCGAGGTGTATAGGTCATGGAGAAATGGCAGGTTGCAGCCAATTACCCTCTCTGCAGCAGGGATTATACGCTGCAGCCTGTTCTTGTCCCATGTCGTGGCTGGAGCGTACCACACTGTGATGGAGGAGGTGAGATGGCAGTGTAGAAGTGCACTATCATTGTCTTTGGCAGGTTAAATTTCTTCAGCTGCCACAGGAAGTACATCTTCTGCTGGGCTTTCTTGATGAGGGAACTGATGTTCAGCTTTCACTTGAGGTCCTGGGTGACGATGGTCCTCAGGAAGCAGAATGACTCCACAGTGGAAATTGGGAAGTCACAGAGGGTGATGGGGGTGGGGGCAGCAATGATCCCTCTGAAATCCACAACCATCTCCACTGACTTCAGAGCATTGAGCAGTCTGTGATCCACCTGCAGGTGGAGTCAGGCACGTTCAGCCCGGAGAGCTTGTCCTGTAGCAGAGCCAGAATTATTGTATTAAAAGTAGAGCTGAAATCCACAAACAGGATCCTGGCATAGGTTCCTGCTGAGTCCAGATGCTCGAGGAAGAAGTGGAAGGCCAGGTTGACAGTGTCGTCTACATACCTGGTGGCTCTAAAGGCCAACTGCAGGGGGTCCAGGGGAGGGTCTGTGATGTGTTTCAGGTGTGATGGTACCAGGCACTCAAAGGACTTCATCACCACAGAGGTCAAGGCGACAGGTCTGTAGTCACTGAGTCTTGTGGTCCTTGGTTTTTTAGGGACAGGGATAATGGTGGAGGCCTTGAAGCAGGATGGCGCGGGGCACGTTTTCAGTGAGGTGTTGGATCTGGGTGGATGGCCGTGCTAAGTCCTGGGCCCCTGCTGTGACTGGGGCGGTGGGGTGGTGAGTTGTGGAGTGGAGTCATCAAGGGGGATGGTTCCAGGACTTGTCTTTCAAAGTGGCAGTTAAACTTGTTTAGGTCATTGGCAAGGTGTAAATCATTCACAGAGTAGGGGGTTCTGGGCTTGTAGCTGGTGAGGTGTCTGAGGTCCTTCCAGACTGAGCTAGCATCTCTGTCTGTGAACTGTTTTTACATTTTCTCAGAGTAGAGATACTTGGCTTCATTCACTACCCTGCTGAAGGTGCATTTAGCTTTTTTGAAGCCCTCCTTGTCCCCACTCTTGAATGCCTCCTCGTTTGTCTGCATTAACCGTTTGAGTTAAGGCTTGATGTTGTTGTAACTCACCGTAGTGTGTGATGTTACACACAAGTCATGGCAAAAGCTGATGTATAAAGTCACAGCCTCTGTATACACATCCAGACTGTTTGTGGCAGTCTTGAAAGTTTCCCAGTCAGTACAGTCCAAGCACGCCCGTAAATCCTCCACAGCTGCACTGGTCCACTATTTTGATGTCCTCACAACAGGCTTGCAGAGCTTTGATTTCTGCCAGTATGCAGGAATCTTATTAATGATAACGTGGTTGGAGTGGCCCAGTGCAGCACGGGGGAATGCATGATATGCATTGCTGACGGTGGTGTAGCAGTGATCCAAAACATTCCCCTCTCTGGTTGGACATTTAATAAACTGTCTATATTTTAGAAGTTTGTGACTTTCCTTTGTTAAGGTCCCCAAGGACAATAACTAAGGAGTCCGGGTACGTCTGCTCCACACCCTTTATCTAGTGGGCAAGCACGCTGTGCCTTGTGTACATTGGCCTGCAGTGAAATGTAAACACTGACCAGAACAAATGAAGCAAACTCATGGGGAAAATAAAATGGTTTGCAGTGAATTAAAAAAAGTTTCCAAACCAGAAGAACAATGCTTTTGTATCACTGTCATATCACTACACCAACCACTGTTGACATAAAAACAGATTCCTCCACCCTTAGTCTTGTGGAAAAGTTGTCCATCTCGATCCACTCTGAAGAGTTGACAGAGTCCGGTGTCAGGTCACACAGCCAGGTCTCCGTGAAGCACAAAACACAGGATGCAGAAAAGTCTCTGTTTCTTCTCATCAGTAGCTGACATTTGTCAAATTTGTTGCACGTTGGAGAGAAATATGCCTGGGAGCGCTGTGCGAAGTTTGCACTGACAGAGACACACAAGCACGCCAACCCTTTTCCCTTCCCCCCTGGCATCTCAATTCCAGTGGTGTTGAAGCCCGTAAAATAAGATGTAACTATTAGTGCCACTAGATGGCAGTACCGCTCCAAGGGTCAAGTATTGACACTTCCTTTGGCTTAAAAGCAGAACGTGTTTGCAGATGCCCACAGGGAATCTCAGTAAAGTTAATTAACAACCCTCTGTTGAATGCTTTGGGTTCATAAAACAGTGTCTCTTGACGTGTCCCCCACTTGCGTAGGGAGAGTTGAGCTCTGGAGTTCCTCAGAGGGAAAATGTAAAGACCACGCCAAGGCAGTCCACTACAGTAATGCACTACTCTAAAACTTTACTTTTACTGCACACCCCCAACACGGTTAACAGGTCATACTTATCTTCATCTGTGAATTTCCACACTGGATTCAGCAAAATCTGCAGAACAGAAAAAAAGGAAGACACTAATTGTTTAGTGTAACGATGATGTCCTCTCTCTCTTTCAGATGTTAGAGATATCTTGCATGCTGCAGCTTTGTTAGCTGGTGTTGGGGATATCTGGGAAGACGTAAGGATCGTCATCCCGTCTTGTCTTATATGCCAGATACGATGTCTTGTCTTGTAATAACTTTTTCCTTTGACAGTGTTTGGAACTGGGCACAGAGGTTTTCTGTGATGTTGTTTGAGCTCATCTGTGTATCTGCAGGGCTCCTCCAACACCTCCTCAAACAAAGGCCTCATCAGGTCACTGACACACACTGAAAAATATGTTTACATTGTTACTTTTATTTTTTGTTTTACTGTTCTTTATTAGAACAAGACTACAATGTTGAAAGACAGAAGTGCAGTTCTTTATTTTTTATAATGTTACACTTATGTTTTGTTGTATTTTTTTATACTTGAATATTTATAATAAAAGCTTTGTTTATTACATTCTGAATGTTGGCTTTGTTTCCACAGGATTTGCAGTGCATTGGCTCTTCTTGCTTTGCAGTTGAAGGCATATATTGCGATGTACTGAAATTGGAAAAACTCAATTATTACAATGTTTTTTGTTACAAACATAATAGTGTGTATGCTTCAAAACATCTTGGCCTTTATACTTATTTTCCTCATACAATTATTAACATAATTCCTGATTAGTGACCCTTGGTTCTTCATTGAGCGCTTATCCTTTTCTGGAGCACACTTTGCATTTAAAGTTGCGTCTCTGGATGTTCATAAGTAACACACGCAGTGATGTGAAGATATTACATGGTGTCAGAAGTCGGTCCAGTAAGTCATCTTGTCTGAGTCGGAGGGCACTTACCACTAACGCGGCTAACTGAAGTTTAAGCTAGATTCGTTGCTGGGAGTGCAGGTTGTGCTCAGAGAAAATGGAGCAGTTTAGACTACCATCACTGCTGCAGCTTACAGGCAACTTGGGAGAAAACTGGAGAGGATGGGAACAATGTTTCCAGATATATGTATATGATTGCGAGCACTGCGGACGGTAAGGACGAAAAAATAAAAGTAGCCATCCTACTACATGCACTAGGAGAGGCAGCTTTTGAAGTGTATAACACACTTGACATAGATCACAATGAAGATCAAACTGGTGGAGAGATACTGGCAGCATTCAGAGCATATTGTCAACCCAAAAAGAATAAAAGAGACACCAGTTTTGGGCGCACCCTATGGCAGAATCTGTTACAATTGAGAAATATGTGACTGAACTCAGGCGAAAGAGTCACACAAGCCAAGACAGTGCCCAGCATACGGAGCAGCCTGTCGCAAATGCGGAAAACAAAATCACAATGCAAAGATGTGTGGGTCATGCAGAGCACAGCATGGAAAGACGGTCCGTGATGTAAGTCCTGACACTGACTCTTTGTTTATTGGAACTGTGAATACTGATCAGCTGCACCCTAAAGTTGAAAAGTCCCGGTACTCTGACATAAATCTAGATTACGGGACAGTCAAGTTTAAGCTGGACACTGGGGTAGAGGCCAATGTGCTTCCACTAAGTGTGTTTAAGACACTGAAAAGAAGGGCTAGACGTGAAAGGAGAGCACACCTAAAGCTACAGTTTACGAGGACAGTGCTGGTGGCTTACGGAGGGATGAGGCTAAAACCAGAAGGGATTCTTACACTCAAATGCTCCACATCTACAGCTGAGGCAAGTCTACCATTCTATGTTTCAAAACATTCATCTCTACCCATCCTAGGGAGATCAGCATTTGAAACATTGCATCTATTGAAAAGGATGAACATTGATTCACTGGAAGTGAAGTTTCCAACAACAAAAGCGGAGCTGGTTGCTCAACACCCAACTGTGTTTTAAGGCCTAGGGGAGTTTTCTGGTGATTATCATATCCACACGTACCCCAACGCTACACCAGTTATACATGGCTCCAGGAAAATACCACTATCAGTGATGGACAGGCTCAAGGCCACTATTGATGAACTGTTAAAGGCTGATGTCATTGAACATGTGGCTGAACCTACGGGGTAAACAGTGTTGTAGTCACAGAAAAAAAAGACAAGAGAAAATTAGGGGTTTGCTTGGACCCTAGTGATTTGAACAAAGCAATATTAAGACAGCACTACATTCCCACAACAGAGGAAGTTTTGTGCAAACTCGCGGGCAAGAAAATATTCATAGTGCTAGATGTAAAGGACGGATACTGGCAAGTAAAGCTAGACAAGGAGTCATCGTTGCTCTGTACATTTAACACACCATGGGGGAGATACAGGTTCAAAAGGATGCCATTCGGGATCAAGTCAGCAAATTAAGTTTTTTAGCAGCGCAACTGTGAAACATTTGGAGACATTCAAGGAGTCCACATCATAGCCTATGACATGATCATCGCTGCAAACACAGAAAATGAGTATGATGAGACAATACAGATGGTAATGAACAGAGCTAAAGAGGCCAATGTAAGGTTCAGCAAACATAACAGATGAGAATGTTATCTACGCTCTGGAGGCTACAGGTGCTTTGGCAGTGGCATTTAAACAACTAAAGTGTGAGACAGCCAGAGACAAGACACTGCAGCTGAGAAAGGTAAAGGGTTTCAAATGTTTTCAGAGAAAAAGAAGTTATGTCATTTTACTGAAATACGATGTATATTCATTAGTGCTTGTGCTAAACAAATGTACAAGTTAAACAGCAAGAAACAAGTTTATTTCTGAGGTTGTTTACCATAGGACTAAGTACTACTGTTCCCTGCTCTCTACAGACTGCTAAAACAGACTTACCAGTCTGTCGACTCAGAGGACAGTGACATGTCCGGTGTCACTGTTTGATGTTTATTGATGTTTTCAGAGGAGTTATGGTCATTAATCTTAATTCCATTACAGCTGGACTTCCTCTGTGTCTGAACTGTAGCGTTAGCAGTAAAAGCTATGGTCGGCATCTTGTGTCGGCCAATATGTTGTTCCCCGCCTTCATTTCTGTAGATAAATGTGACACTCACCCTAAAAAATCTGATTCTAGTTTTACAGGAAAGGCGGCCATTGACGCAGCTGTTAAGGCTGCTCTTGGCCATTGTTTACTTTATGTGTGTGTTGATATTTATCTTATATTTCATTGTTAAACATCCCCACAGAGGTTGACTTTAATACTGATGTTTCTGTTTCCCAGTCACTTCTTACTCCACAGGATTTGGTTCTCTGGTCAAAATCTGGGGCATATCATCAATATCTGGGCATGGTATTCTCTGAGATTTTTCTGAGGATTTTCAGTCTTGCAGGAAATGTTCTTCTGTGACATCTGTGATGTGTTTTATTGAACTAACCCTAACCCTAGCATAGTGAGGAAAAAAAGACATACTGTTTTGGGTTTAAGGTTTTTCCCACAGCTTGGCCTGGGGTGAGTGCATTTTATGGAAGAGGGATCCCTCATCATCCTCTGCTGCTCTTCCTGAGGTTTCTTCTTTTTTTCCCCCGTTACAGGGAGTTTTTCCTTGGATGATGTGAGGGTCAAAGGGCAGAAGGATGTCGTACACTGTAAAGCCCTCTGAGGCAAATGTGTGTTTTGTGATAATGGGCTCTATTAAAAAAATTGACTTGACTTGACTTGACTTGACTTGACATTATTTAATCAAGGTAGAAAATAGCAATTGGTTTGTTTCCCAGAAATTGTTATTGTTGTAATGTGCTTGTCTATCTAATTGTTAAATTGTATAGTGGGGATTAATAGTATAATGGCTCGAGATAATAATTACTGCAGAAAGTATCTGGTGAATTTAAAGTGCAGCCCCTAGCATTGCATTTGTCAATTGTATGGTTGTTCTGAGACAAATGCCCTATCTCCTCTCTTAAATTCTGCACACCATTCATTTTAAGTAAATAAGAAAATTTTATTTATATAGCACTTCTCACAGAGAGGACTCACAAAGTGCTATTAGAAAGGATAAAAAAAAATACAAAATACAATAAAATATAGAATGCATTCAATAAGATAACATTTTAAACTCAGAAAACAGGACTGCAATCATTTACATTTATAAAAATAAAAATAGACATACAGTCACAAATGTTCTGCAAACGCCTGTCTAAACAAAAGCGTTTTTAGTTGCTTCTTAAAATTGTCCACAGTGGGCACAGCTCTCAAGTCCTGTGGAAGTGTGTTCCAACGTCTAGGTGCAACAGACTCAAAGGCTCTATCACCTTTACTTTGCAAGGCTCTGTATGTAATAACCAGAACCTTGACCTGGATCCTGAAATAAACAGGAAGCCAGTGTAAGGAGGCCAAAACAGGAGTGATATGGCATGTTTTACTGGACCTGGTCAGCATCCTCCCAGCAGCATTTTGAACCAGCTGGAGGTGGTCTACAGATGCTTTGTTGAGGGAAGTAAAAAGAGCATTACAATAATCAAGAGGAGAAGAGACAAATGCATGGATAATCATTTCCAACTCTTAATGTGATACATAGGCCTGAGTTTTGCAATGTTACTAAGGTGGAAAAAATATGTACGGGTCAAGGACTTGATGTGTTTGTCAAGGTGCATAGCCTTATCGAAATAATTACACCGAGATTTTTCAGGTTATGTCACATGTTAGAGCTGAGGGACCCAATACAGCTAGTCACCTTAGAAACAATGCTGTTAGCAGCCACAATGAGGACCTCTGTTTTGTCAGCATTAAACTGGAGAAAGTTTCTGGCCATCCAGTCCTTTATTGCAGACAAACAATCATGCAATAAATTGAAATTATCGGTCCTGTCAGGATAAAAAGAAAATTATAACTGAAAATCGTCAGCATAACAGTGATATAAAATACCTTTATATCTGCTGGTAATGAGTCCTAGAAGAAGCATGTACAGAGCAAACAGAATCGGACCCAAAACCGAACCCTGGGGCACCCCACAGGATAAGCAAACTTAGACAAATGAGGACCAACATCCACAGAGAAACTTCTACCTGATAGATACAAGGCAAACCAGTCAAGGGCGCTCCCTGAGATGCCCACCCACTCTCTAAGTCTATCTATCAAAATGCGGTGATCCACCATATCAAAGGCCACGCTGAGATAAAGCAACACCAGGATAGAGCAGTTACCAGCATCAGAGGACATCATAACATTGTTTGAAACTCCAAAAAAAAAAGATGTTTCTGTAGAATGGAAACCAGATTGGAATTTGTCAAAGATTTTTGTGGTGATTCAAGGCAACAGTGAGCTTTGTTAGCAACAACTTTTTCTAAAATCTTTGCAATAAAAGGTAGATTGGAAATAGGCTGATAGTTGCTAGGTAGAGAGGGGTCCAGAATGGGCTTTTTTAGGAGAGGCTGAACAACAGCCTGTTTAAATTAGGAAGGGACGCAACCAGTAGCCAGCGAGCTATTAATGATGGTGAGAAGACAGGGGCCAATGGAACAGATTGCATCTTTCAGCAAATGGGTTGGTAAGATGTCTAAAGGGCTGGAGGAGATTTTCATGCTACTCAATAGCTTAGTTAATTCTTGCACCGAGATGGGTGAGAAATATCCCAGAATCGACTGCTGGTTAGGACAGACAGGAAGAGGGGAGGTGGAAGGGGTTACGCTTGACCGAACACTAGCAATCTTGTCCACAAAAAATGATAGAATATGACTGCAGTCCATACCAGATGATACACGCACAACAGGCAGTGGGGGACCCACAATGTTATTTATGGTGTCAAGAAGGACTTTGGGACTTCGCCTACTAGAGGAAATTAGATTTGCAAAATAAGAAGACCTTGCCACCTTGACCATAATATTAAAATCAGTTAAAAGGTCTTCAAAATAAATACGATGGACCTGGAGCTTGGTGGACTTCCATAGGCGATACGCTTTCCGACATTTACGTCTAAAACAATGAATGTTCTCGTTTAACCACGGGGATGAATTTGCAATGGGGACAGTATGGGATTTTAGAGGAGTAGCTTCATCTAGAATGAATGAACAATGCACGTTGAAAGAGTGCACTAGACAATTGACATCAGCAACATCATGAGAAGGATGCACCACCCTGGTGTCAAAAGCAGAGGAGAATCTTTCTGTAGAAAGGCTATTTAGCATACGTGAACACTTAGCATGCTTACTGTTTAAACAATTAGTTTTAAAAGACAAATTAAAAAATGTGTACTTTTATGATCTGTTACTAGCAGCTCCTCACAGCCAGTATTGTCTATGTTTAAACCAAGCGTGAAGACAAGGTCCAGACTGTGTCCTTTAATGTGCGTGGGGCATCAGACATGTTGGGAGAAGTTAAAGGAATTGGTGACAGCAAATTTACAGCAAAGCTGTTTGTAGTGTCGTTTACATGCACATTACTATCCCTGAGCATTAGAATTTTACCAAATTTAAAGATGGGACCTCAGAAATCACTGAATTAAGACAGAAACGAACCGTTTGCACCAGAGGGATGGTAAATTAAAATACAATAAAATGGGTTAGAACACCCAACTTTTGTCATTAAAAATTTGAACGAGGAAAATGTTTCAGAGCTCACCATCCGGGAGGAGAAACAATTTCTGTACACCATGGCTAGACCCCCTCCATGGCCTGTTGTCCTGGGGGCACAGGTGAAAGAACACAGCAGTGAGCAAAGTTCATTCAGAGGCATTCAAAGTTCATTCAAAGTTCATATACCTTGCTCCTTTGCGAAGTCTCTGTGAGGAACAGAAATTCCAAGTCTTTGGTAATAAAAAAGTCATTCATTTGGCGATGGAACAAGCATTTAACAATGCTAGCTTGATGGACTCAGGTCTTGCTTGCCGACAGTAGGTGTCCAAGCAAGTGGACGCAGATACCGTGAGGCCATCCTGCCCTGCGGCGAGGAACATCTTGCTTTAGGACACAGTTGGTTGCCATGGGGAAACTGGAAAAAACAGGCCGGAGGCATGACAGCCTTGCACTGGGGACAGAGGGAACACTCAGGCATGACCTATTACCAGTAATGACAGGAATTCTAGAGGAGCTGACAGAAGGAGGGGGGGCACTGATAAAAACGGACTTTCCACAGCTTTTTAAAATGCTAAAAAGGTTGTTAAAATCTTTTTTTGTCAGCTCAGATTGCAGACGAGTCTTGTGGGCCACAAGACTGGGGAGCTCTCCGCCAGCCAGCCACAGGGAGGAGCCTCTGTATCCCGGGGCATTGAGCCAATGAGGCAGGGAGCCACACCACCAGACCCCAGTGTAGAAACAGCCACTTCATTCCCAGATGCCGGGCATGGACCAAGATCATCAGCCGGATTTTTGCTAGACAGCGTCAAGGCCTCAAAGCGGTTGGAGAGGGGGAGGCTGTGATGAGGAGGCTAGGCAGCCCCATCCAAGTGACTCTTGCGACCATGGACCACCACTTCAGTCCAGGATGGCTGGTTGTCAGGTGTTGAGCAGAAGATGAGTCGTGGACAAGTTGAGGGGTCCCACAGAAATGTGTCCTGGGTGGCTGCCCTGAGGGAGGCAGTCCTTTTGGACTTCCCACATGCTACTTCCACATAGCTGGATAAAAGTGAGTCTTTCTTCTGCGGTTCATCAGACAGCTGTCAGATGTCTTCTTTAAGGTCAGCAATCTTTTTATTTGCTTTCTCGAATGGCCCACAGTTTGCACAGCACAAAGTTGTCATTTAAGAATAAGAAAGTTTCAGTTATAGAGCAGTGTATCAGAAAGAAGTGAAGTGTATCAGAAGGTGACAGCCGGAGGTGGAAAATTCTCACGCTGTCAGCAGTAGTACGGGAGATCAAAATCTACCAAAAACAGGCGTCCGATACATAAATCCCGACAGCCAGTTGAAAGAGACAAGGAAAAACAAGAATAAAAAGTATGGTTTAAAAGAGTAACTTAAAACTGGAGAACTGATGGGCAGTTGCAGACGCTGACACATGCACAGTTTGTGAAAGGGAGTTTGTGTGCCAGAAGAGTCCATTTTTTGACTCATTGGGAATTCACTGATTATTAATTACATTTATGACTCATTATGTTCTTCCAAAAATAAATTCCAAGTTTATGTCTCCAATAGGTAATTGAGAAAACAGATGGTTATATCTGTACCAAAGCAGGATTTGGTCAGTTGTGTTTGCGAAATTCTTAGCACAGTTGAAGGAAGTGCGTGAGGGAAATGAAATAATGAATTACAAGGGACGAGAATTTGGTGTTGGATAAAGTGCTTACTCTCTTTAGGATTACCCATGCACTTATCGTTTGTTAATTGACTTCTTGCCAGAAAAAACAGGTTTGCTTATAAAAATACTGAATGGATAAATTGTATCTAATACAATCATCATCATCGATTTACCAATTATATGGATAAGACATCTGCTGCTCTGAAGGAGCGAGTTGGTGCTATTAGCGCAATGACATGGCAGAATCGACAACACATTAAACTGGATGACAGCAAGAAAGGGGGGAACAACTGTGGAGGTCATAAACAGGAGAAAGCTCAAGGGATGTAAAAAGAAAGTTACTAAAAAAATGTTGCTGATTTGCCTTCTAGTTATGGGAGTAGTTCTATGGTGTATATGAAGTTAACTACAATGACGGGGTGGCACTGTGAGGTAACTAAGGGGTGTTGAAACGCAAGCCAATGTGCTTTCACCAACCTGCCAAAGACTGTAAGCCCTCAGAGATGACAATAATAAGACAGTGCTCCGCGTGATATAGCTATGTTATGCATGCTGACAAGGAAGTGTGCCAACAAAACCCATGAGGGATGGTTAGTCAGACGATGACTTAAAACAGCTATGCAAAGTTATAACTATTGGTTATGATTCATCTGGGGTGTACAGAAAACGCTGCCCCTAAAGGCTGTTGAAAAGAGGACATTTAAGAGAGAATTGATGACAAGATGAGCGTACCAAGTTACAAACAGACTGTAAATAGGGCAAAAGCCTGAAGAACAGAAGACCGTTTAATTTTGTTCAGATGAATATTCTGATTGGGTTAAGATGGGGGTTTTGTGGCATGCTGGGGCAATAGCTTACAGACTAATTGTGGTGCATCAGCCTCGTAACTGTTATTTTCTTCCATTCTTATATTGTGGACAGGGTTCATTGCAAGCCTAGAAAAGGTGACTGCTTTAAGTTAAAGAGAAAGAAATAAGAGGGTCATAGGGGAATTTTCTCTGTGTTTACAGGTTTTTTCGCCCTTATTTGTGACGAATTCCTGCTAGGGAGTGAGCAGCTTAAACTGTCTTTTTTTCTCTTGGGAGATGTTAGTGTTGATGCTTATAGGTGTTTATGAAGTGCATTTTTAAATCAGAGTGTTATGACAATATCACCTAATTGCTCTGCAGTAATGTTTGTTTTTTACACAACTACTTGTGCATGACTTTGTATTTATCTATCTGTGTCTGTGTGGCAGTGTTCCTGTAAGATTCTAAGAAAGCAGTCCAGAGGGAAGGCCAAATTTAGTTAGATCACTGTTAGGAGGGTCTAGACAGTGAGAGAGACTGAAAGTTTGACACACCTCTTTTAAGCTTTAAAAGATGTGAACTGTATTAGAGGAGTTGTATTTTCTATGCGGCCACTAGAGATGACCCCATCGCTCGTGTGCACCTTTTATGTAATTGATAAATAATTAATAAATAAGGACTGTTTTAATTGTAATTTCTGCCTCCGTATGATTTCTAAAAAACTATAAGCAAAAAGCAAAATAACCGTTCATTAATTGTAATTAAAGTAAAATGTTCACTTAATCATGATATTGATTTTAGGTATGAGATTCGGATCTTTGCTGGGAAGAAATTTTAGCAACTGGACCTCTTTGAATTTTAGGGGAATAGGTCTGCTAGTTGGTGATGCCTGTTCTACAGTATATTTGTCATGTTCAATGTCTGACAGAAAATAAATATTTAAACCAAAATTAACCTTATGACGTCTTCATATCTCACTTAAGAGTAAAAGGGAACCTTTAAGCTTGACAGAAATAGTGATTTGATGTATATCGTGATATATATTGATATTGACTGATATGAAAAGCATTATAGTAATGACTTTTTTCCATATCGCCCAGCCCTACCTTCAACTTCCAGAATGCACTGCATTGCATCTGACCAATAACTGCTCCTGCTGGAGGGTGACATAATGTGAACTTGACTGCTTTGGCACAGTAAAACAATATGGAGGCAAGATGGAAACAAACGATCCCGCATTCCAGTTAAATAGTGAACTAAAATTTGTTTCTGAGGACATCTGAGGTGAGAGGCCAGCAATTCAAAAACAGAATTGTTTGTCATATTTTAGCAGCACTGCTTAGTTTAACCGTTTGATCCGTTTTTTATGGACTTAGCTTTGATTACCTGACTACAGGTAAATTATTTTCTGCGCTAAACATAATTTACTGAAAGTAAGACATGCAGTGAGAAGCCTGACAACAACAAGTTAGCCTGGATAGTCAACCCACATCTAAAGAACAGGGCAGACTGAATCATAAACTGCAGCAAACAGTGCTTACAAGGCTTAATCCTGATCTGCTTTACTAAAGTGTGGAAGTACACTGATCGAAACTTTACTTTCACCAGACAGTGTCCAGGACTCACAACCCTCTATTGAAATTAAAGGTGGAAAACATTGAAGCTAAGAGCTTGTTTTGGTTTTGGTCTGAATAGAAATGTGTCAACAGCCAGGTCCATAAAGCACTCAGCCACTGAAACACAAATCTAAGTCCTGCTCAGAGCACTTTAAACACAAAAACATTCTTCTGTTCATTCACTCTCAAATGCTCTTCATCCACTTAAAAGGATGATCTGAAAAAAAAATAGAATGGGCAAAAGCAGGCTTTTTATATTTGTGCCATTTCTTTCCCCACCAGTTGAATAATAAAAACATACCAAAAATAAATGCAACACATGAATCATTAATAGCAATGCCATTTAGAGAATGGAATAAATGTTGAAATGTGCAGCAGGCTGTCTGAAAAGCTCACATTTCATGAGTTGCATCAAGAATAGATGTGTAAACAGAAACCACAAAATGTCAAAAATATTCTGAAGATGCAGATGGGCTTTTAGATTCTAAAAAGTGACAAACAGAAAGAAAAAGCTAGCCACAGCCACGCTCTGCTCTGATCTGACAGCTGCTGATGAGCATGTCTCTTATTCTCTTTTTGAGTGTGTGGCCTGAATTGAAGACGATCACAGTACAAAGTTATAATGCTTTCATTGTATTTTCATTAGCACGGGTGAAAGACTTCCTTATATCTTTCTCAGTTTGTTCTCATGTGCTAGTGAAATGTTTTTAGTCACAGCCCTCTCTCAGTTCAACGGCAATCAGAGCATGTGAACAATGATAATTCCTGCTCTTTGTGCACGGAGGTGTACGTTTTACCCACTTGCCCGCTTAGAGGCAATGCGGGCTAATTATTGCTCCACCCTATCCTCAGATTTCACCCTGTTCCATGCAAATCGCTTAGCGCTCGTTCCAGAAAAAAAGGAATAGAAGCATGTGCCTTGTTTTTTAATTTTAGCTTGTTTGACTTGTGAGAGCGCAAGTGGTCACTCATCCTCTTCTTCCTCAGTGCTAGGGAGGAGGTTAAATGCTTTTATCATGTTGCTGCCAGTCACAACCAGAATCACATGCCAATGCACTTTCCAATTTTTCAGTACACTTTTGTACTTTTGGTAAATGGGATTTCAGAGTGAAACTTTTTCCACCTGAAACGATGTTGCCAAATTTTTGTACCATATCATTGTCATCTGTTACTTTTACAGGAATAGTATACCTGTATGTATGACTTCTAAGCTTCCTTTTTAAAGTACTTTCTGGGTCAGACATGCTTCAGACGCATGGTGTGAGCAGTACTGGAACAAAATTGGAGCAGGATGAAGTGAGAGATAAGGTGATGCTCCAGCTTTTTATAAAAGGCGCATCAGGCTCCAGGCAAAATCCCCCCACTTGCGTGCCCTGTTCGCTCCTACTCCACGCCGCTCACATGCTTTGATGGCAGTCAACTTCAACTATTTTGTAATATGACAAATATGTAGTTTAGGCTACTTATAAAAACTTACATTTGATGCCTGCAACACATTCCAAAAAAGCTGGACAACAAAAGACTGGGAAAGTTGAGGAATGCTAAAAAAAACTGTTCGGAACATTCCACAGGTGAACAGGTTAATCTGAAACAGGTAAACCCAACAGTTTAGGAACATTTCTCAATGTGCAATTGCAAGGAATTTAAAGATTTCATCATCTACAGTCCATAATATCATCAAAAGATTCAGAGAATCTGGAGAAATCTCTTTTTTTTTTCTTTTTTTTTTTTTAACCTGTCCTGTTTGGCAGCTTAGGCATGCTGTATGAGAGGTCTGGATGCCTTGAGGTGCCATAACAGATTTGCTCTGCAAAGGAGGAGTCTGACATACTTCCTCCTGTTGCAGCCGTACTGAGATTTATTGGCAAGGCTACCGGACAGCACAACGTTAGAGTGGATAGGAAGAGTGAAAAGAGAGAGGTTGGGGGACACAGAGGGGAGGGGAAGACACAAGAGACAACAAAAACAACAGCAACAATAACAACAACAACGACAATGAAAACGATGACAACAATGCTAATTACAATAATGACAGCTGCAAGTATTTACAACAGTATTAACGGTGGAAGCAGGCAGGAAATGAGTAAAAAAAAAAAAAAAAAAAAAAAAGAAAAAGAAAAAAATAAATAAATAAAGAAAAAAAAAAATTAAAATAAAATAGAATAAAGTAAAAATAAAAATAAAAAAGAAAATAAACAAACAAACAAAAGAAAAAAAAAAAAAAAAACAGACATAAATAAAACAGGCATAAATACTTACCCAACATAACCTTGACATGGATAACATCCATATTTGTAACTGTTGTACGTGTGTGATTGTATAACAGTTGTGTGCTGTGTGTGTGTGTGTGTGTGTGTGTGTGTGAGGGTTTGTCATTGGATGTGGTTTGTAGTTGACGGGGGGGGGAAACAACACCCCCCAAACTCCCAGGGGCAAGCAGGCCAAGACCTAAGCCACCAGAGCACCCAACAGCCCCCCAGAACATGACAGACCCAACACCACGTGCCCCAGAGACAGCCACGCGCCCCACCCAAGGGGGAACAAGCAAGGGAACACAGAGGCAACACCCCCCCGGCCGGGGGAAGCCCACAGAGGGACAAGGGACAGGAGGCCCCCCGGCCCAGCCCAAGGCCACCAACCCCGGCACAATCTGAGCCACTGCTCACATTATATATATACATAGGATAATGAATATTTTATATATTGGAGCGAGTGGTTTTAAACTGTGGGGTGTTGTACTATATGTTGCACTTGTAAAATAAATTTTAAATTTGAACATTTGTCTGCTGAATAGGGGACACTTGCAAGTGGAGATGAATATTTGAGTCTATCCAAATGTGGGATAGACGGCAGCTTGAGAGAGCCATCTCCTGCTTGCATTCACTTGCACTCTGATATCAAAGTTTTGGTCTTGTAAATTTTTGACCAGCTGCAACTTTTCATATGTATATTTATTCTATCAGATGTCCTAAACTGAGGGCAAGACATTTCATTAGATCCAATTCTGAGATTGTAAAATAAATAATAAATAGCCTGCTGAACTGATAGATATTTTTCATGTTTTTTAAAGCTGCTGTTACTCTGACCCCCTTGTTCACTGTGACAGAATTCATTTTTTTGTTTGTGTTGCATTTAGAAGACGATATGCCTACTTTCTTCTCTATCAGTACATACCAAATGGAAGCAGCACCTCTCTTTTCTCCATTTTTTAAATAATAGATATGTTTCCTGATTGATGTTAAAAGCAACAAGAAGCAAGTGAAATATTAAAACATGAAAGGCAGGCAGCTGACAGCACTGCTGAAAGGAGTTGTCACAGATCAGATATGACGGAATGTTTCACAGGGTGACAGGATAAACCTCACATTTCCTCTTGATATGTCTTGTGGAAATACTCAGAGACGTCCTGGCAGTCAGCAGTATTCCAGCTAAATGAGTTTGCTCTTGTCTCTAGGACCAACCTATAAAGCAGCTACTTTGGCATTTAGAAAATCCATTTAGCATAATTGAAACTATCCAGCTGAGACCACCACAGTCAGTCATTTTTCTCTCAAGGGCCACTGCTATCTTGGACATGATTTCTTCAAAAGAGGGGCAATCTCTATATGAATTTAAACAGCACATTCTTGCTGCAGAGATCAGGAATTTAAGAATTTAAAAGGAACATTCTTCTCACACTCTTTACATTTACATATGTCAGTGTTATAGCATCACATTACCTCCCCTGAAAAAACCTTGACAGCTCTCTTCTGACCCCAGATTGTCAGATAGCTTTCCACAATTTGCAATTTTCCCTTGATATTGATCACAGAAAATACTCAACTCTTTTTGTACCAGTAGATTGGTGTAAACTGCTTGTTGCCTTGATTTTAATGCTAAGACATCAGGCTGGTTACACTAACAGGGCTTAAATAAGACTGGTATTTACTCCTAAGTCTGCCTTAGCTAAGACCAGTCTTAAGAAAGGATTCTAAGTCAGTTGCACCAACATAACAAAAGCCTAGTCGTAACTACACCAAGTCTTAGCAATGCACATTCATGTGAACAGCGACGTTACTATGCTATTGCCTAGCAACGTGCGTTGCTAGGATACGCTGTTAAATCTCTCTCACTGTCTTTTTAGTTTCGTTCATCTCGACGTAGCAATGAAAAGGAAATTTCACTGACATTGAAATTAGAAAATGAATTGAACTGTATAGCCTGTAGAGTCCCCTGCCTTCACTGGGTTGGCTGGTGTTGAACGCCGTGGTGCGCCTGTCAGTCAGCCATTTGAGTAGAGTGCTTCGATCGATGTCCAGGAAAATGTCAATAGTGACTTGAGCAGCAACTCTGTGAATAATGACGGTGTGTTTTACATAAACTAGTCGTTTATTTATTGGTTTTAAAAATGGCTAGTAAACTAGTCTACAATGATCTGTTACTAGAATAAAACTTTGCTTTTATCGAGCATGTAAGATACTGAGTCTTAGAAAATGGCACATAATGGAATAAGCCATTTAAATGGTTAGCTAGCCTATGTGATTTCAGACTCATTCGATGCCACCCCGCCACCAATTTCTTTGGGAAGTAGCAGAGAACGACCACGCAAATGGAGGAGGCAGGATGGGCTAGAGGGCACTCTGCTGGAGAAAGAGCTCATCCGGGTGGAAGCCACAACCATAAAGTTAAAAACTGAGACAGAAAAGCTGGAGAAGGAAATCATCCTGGTTGCTTGAGAAACAATTTGGTAGTCCTTCCCAGATGTTTCTGAAGAGGAGATACTGTACGAGTGTTTAAATCACATTAAATAAAAAATAATACAAATCAGAACCTGATGGTGTTGCTCAGGGAGGGGGATCCTCTTGGTGATGCAAATATTGTGGAGGACAGTGCATGGTGCTATGACAGTGCACTCTTTCCAGGTGCTTCAGCATCTTTCTGTGAAGGCAGTAAAACCTAGACAACATAGTTAACAAGGTTTTTTTTCACTAACATTATGCACACACCTGTAAGCTGTAACGGCGCAGTCCAGCAGAAATCTAACTTCCCCTATGAATTATATTCATTAAACAAAGTTAATTGAAATATAAAATTAAGTCTTTATTAAAATTTTGTTTGCTGATCGAAATTGCGCATAAAAACAGGCAAACCCACCTAATGTGCCAGGACCATGGTCAGCGTCAGGTTGAATGAGGTTAAAGGACACAGCCAATAACGCTGTCCTTGGTGCTGGCACATCGATCTCTGCCCAAGGCAGAGCTGGCCAAAATAAACACTAATTTTAGGACTCAGTGGTTACTTCATTCGTAATCTTCGTTTGGTGCTCGGGCCCTAATAATTCCAAGGATTTTAGGAGTTTCCTCATACCATTCGGTGTTCGGGCCCTAATAATAATAATAATAATTCCAAGGATTTAAAGAGGGTCCTCGAACCGCTCGGTGCTTGGGCCATAATAATAAGAATTCCTTAAGTTTCAAGAGGGTCCTTGCATCGTTTGGTGTTCGGGCCCTAATAATAATAATAACAATAATCATTCCTTCAGTTTCAAGAGGGTCCTCGCACCGTTCAGTGCTCGGGTCCTAATTATAATCCCTTCAGTTACAAGAGGGTCCTTGCACCATTCAGTGCTCGGGTCCTTATAATTCCTTCAGTTTCAAGAGGGTCCTTGCATCGTTCAGTGCTCGGGCCGAGCATTTCATTTCAGTCACTCTGTGGTGCAGTGTGGATGGTTTAGTCTGTTGCTGAATGAGCTGCTGTGGCTGATCAGCACATTGTGGATAGGGTGTGAAGGAGAGTCGAATATTTTCCAGACCGTGGACAATATTCTTCTTTCCAACATCAGTTCCTCCCCCACAACATGGCTGTAACCACTCTATCCATCACAGTCAATATGCAGGCAAAATGATAATATCACACCTGCATCCTCTTCTGCTTACTCTTCTTGCTGTGACTTTTGGCGCTGGGCATGTGGTGTCTTTTGCCTTGTCAGAGCAGAAAGGCCTGATTCTTTCAAAGAGATAGTTCTGCCTGTCCATGGTCAGTCTAGGTGGGGCCAGGACAGGAAGATTGTCAACAGGGGGCAGAACTCCTGGGTTGCGCAGTAGCTGAAACTCGACAGGCTCTGCATCACTGTGAGTCCTAGCAAGCACCACACCTGGTCTATTGGCTCATGTCGTTGTACACAGCCTTCTCTTTATGCACAAAGGCAAGATGATCATGTTGCTTCTTGACTGCTTCAGACTTTCTCCCCTCTGGGAGGTTTGCAGTTGGTACCAGCTGCTCGTTATTCTGTTGGCATTGCCAGCAGAGATCTGTATGCAGCCTGCAGCTTCTGATGTGCGGGAGGAGCTGGTTCCAAAGTACTTTGAAGCTTGATTTACAAACTGCACGCTCCCCTGAAAAAGACAGATATTACTTATGTTTAAGTATACTTTAATTGCTAGTATTGTTTCACATTACTGGTCATTAGAATCATTCGACTCTTGTATAGAAATCAATTTTTACACATACCAAGCTTCTTAACAGACTTCATGTAGAGACACCACACTGAGGCCTTGGGCATGTGGGTTGGTAGCAACTTCACATGCCAATCCCTATGCCCAGGATGTCGGCCAGGCAGCAAGATGACATTGTCCTCTGCATAGTTTTTTTATAAATTCCACAGCTCTGTCGATCTTTTCACGGCTGGTGAACCTAGCTGGCCATGGCTGTGAGCCCTTCTTCCTTAACTATGGTTTTGTCCCATTCTCATCAAGGTGTTTGATTATGTCAGTCAGAGTGTCTTTGCCAATTCTGAAAAAGGCAACCAAAGAAAATACTTGTTTCAGATCATGGTTCATGCTAACAAGCATCGTGTCACCTGACTGTGGATGTATGCATACAGACTGCTCTCAGGTAGTTGCTAAATCATTAGCATCACAGTCAACACTTTATTCATGCACCCAAAGGTGTTAGTCACCCATGGGTGTATTATTCACACATTATTCAAGCACATTATCAGGTTGGTGTGTTATTCAAATTAATTGCAGATGCTCACAAATTCAATGTACACATCATTTGCTAGATAACTTGATAACTTGGTGTCCAATTATTCTCATGTCCTGCCACTCTCTTTCGGCTGCTAAAGAATCCATCCATATGTTGTACATAAGCTCTGGAGAAAGTTTGCGGCTACAAGACTGTGTTCCAAGGAGAGAACTCTCCTTTCTTCTTCTGTAGCATTTGCAGTCAAAGTAACAGATCTTTTCCATTTCTATTTCGTTATCGTCTTCAAATGCTACAGTAGATATAGTTTATGAAATCTTGTGCTCCAGCTCCTCCGACGCAAGGCTAAGGGACTCTTCGTCATCTTCATTTTCAGCTAAGGTCAGCTGTAGATTAGGGATGTTCTCCAGTGTAATACAGTCACTCTTGTGGGTTTCTTCAGTGTCATCTTCTAGTTTGGGTTCAGAATCAGAAGTGAGATTGCCGTCAGCATGACCAGAAGCATCTGGTTTCTTGAAGAAGTACTGCCAAAGATTTGTGCTGTAACAGCCCCAATTTAGTTCTTATGCAATGTGTTTTTCCTGCTCCATCTTCATTCAATGTTGAAAACACACAGCTTCCAGAGTAGCAGTAACAGTTACTAGCCTACTTTAAATGCAGGAGGGGCTGCTTAAGTAGCAATATGGGTCCTCTTTAACATGCAGTTGATTGGCCGAAAAAGAAACAAAAGCACGTGAATAGCCACAGAAAGCCAGTATGCTAACTTACTGCTATATCCCCCCACCCCCAACTGAAAATGAGCCAGCATTTCCTCTAAAACAAACCCAAATTCAAATACAAAATTTATGTTTTTAAGGCCCCCACCAATACTGTTATTTGAAGGATTGAATGGCTTCTTTGTGATTTAAACTTGCATATTCTGCAAAAAAACAAAAATCACTAATAAAAAAAAAAAGATTTTTCTTTGTTCACATGACTTGTCGCTGGTTTTCTGGTGGCAGGTCACAAATGCTCCTCTAAACTTCATGTGTCAAATTGGTGTAAAATTAAAGGTAAAAAAATAATTCATTTGATTGTAAGAAGCCTTTTACCAAAACTTGATTCATTTCAAGCATGGCTTGAACAATATAAACCTAATGTTATTACATTGTCTGAAACCTGGCTCACTGATCGTATAGCTGACAATGAAATTAACCTCAAAGACTTTGCTCTTTACAGAGCTGACAGAGGTACCGGGGTGGTGGTGTTGCCACATATCTGTCCTCTAACTTGACTTCTGAGCAAAGTAAAGCACCTGAGTAAAGGTAACCCTGTATGAGAATAAGCATATTACTACTGGTAGCATCTATATATCTCTGTCTGCACCCTCCAAATCTTTTGACTGTGTGGTTGCTATAAAATCAATTACATTCACAAATGAAATCATTTTGTAAGGCGACTTCAACAAGAACGGGACCGATAACGGGGGTTTACCCTGACTGAGTTTACTGCTGTAAGCACTTGCATCACATCGAATGCTGTCCTCCAAAAACACTCGGATTTCATTGTGCAGCGCAACAAATCTCTCCAAACATTTCCCGCGGCTCATCCATCTGACCTCAGTGTGCATCTGTAAATCTCCATAAGTGGCGTCCACTTCGTCGAAAAAGGCTACAAACTTCCTATGATTGAGAGCCTTGTTGCCGCCTTGGATGAGATTCGGAACTTTGGTCACTAAATCCATGACATGGCTGAAGTTCAAAGACTTGGCACAGAGCGCCTCCTGTAAATCAAAACAGAACAGTATTTAGCCATCTATGATAAAAATCCTTCTTACACACCCTTTCCCACAACAACATATGAATGAAAAGTTAGCTAGTGATTAAATTATCCACCTGATGTATAACGCAGCGCAGTATCGGGCAGTCGACGCTACTCTGTCTGAGCAGGTAAAAAGGCTCTACTGTCGGTCCCAATTGTAGTCCCAGTTTAGCACAAGCACATTTAGCTTCAGCATACATCACGTTCATGTACTCTCTTTCTCTTAAAACGACAGTGCTCTTTTTTAAAGGGTAAGTACAACAACTTTTCTCCTGTCAAAATACGGTAAGTAATGTTTTTAAACACTGTGACAATAAAACATGAATTAAATTGCATTCTTATTTAAAGTGTATTATTTTAACCTTGACACACTGATGTCAAACCAGCAAGAAATATGAAGTTATTAACTCAATATGTTTCAGGGCACTACATGTGCATGGTGAGGTAGTGGCAACTCAAGTTGAAATTCTTCATGCCAGATTTTGTCTCCAGGCACACTAATCGCAGAGGTTTTCCTTTGAATACCGAAAAAAAGTTCCCCATCTTGCTTCAAAACCATGGTTTTCTTGATCCAGTTTTCTTTTCTATTAACATTCACATGGATGTTAATAGTGATAGCCTTAGTTCTGCTTTCTCCACACTTTTGGATTCAATAGGCTTCAGTCAGTGTGTACATAAACCCACCCACCGCTACAATCACACCCTCGATTTAGTCCTTGCATACAGCATTGATATTGCAGATTTATTAGTCTTTCCTGAGATTCCTGCTCTGTCAGACCATTATTTGATAACTTTTAATGTTTTATTACTTGACTACAAGCCTCTCAGTAAGAGCTACTCTTCTAGATGTCTATCTGATTCAGCAGTGGCTAAATTTAAGAAACTAATTCCTTCTGCTTTGACATCATTACTATGTCTTACAACGACTGAGCACACTACTACTAACTTAAGACATTCTCAAATTGACTGTCTCATCGATAATGCTACTGGCTCACTGCGATCAGCTCTCGACACTGTTGCACCCTTCAAGAAGAAAATAATGAAACAAAGAAAATTAGCTCCATGGTTTAACCTCCAGATTCGCAAATTGAAACAAACATAGCAAAAATTTGAAAGACATTGGCGTTCGACCAAACTGGAAGAGTCCCGTTTAGTCTGGCTGGACAGTCTTAAAGTCTATAAGAAGTCCCTCCGCCATGCCAGGGCAAACTATTATTCATCATTAATTGAGGAAAACAAAAACAATCCCAGGTTTCTTTTCAACAATGTAGCCAGGTTGACTCAGAGTCACAGCTCCATAGAGCCTTGTATTCCTTTGGCCCTAAGCAGTGACGACTTTATGACTTTCTTTAATAATAAAATCATAACTATTTGAGATAAAATCCATCACCTCTTGCCCTCAACTGACCTGACCCCGAACTCAGATAGCCTGGATATGGCAGCAAGGCCCGAAATTTATCTGGACCATTTCTCCCCCATTGACCTTCATCAACTCTATACTTTGGTTTCTGCATCTAAGCCATCCACATGCCTGCTAGACCCCATCCCAACTAAGCTCCTTAAGGAAGTTTTGCCTTTATTAGACAACTTTTTATTAGATATAATAAACGCGTCTTTATTAACAGGTTATGTACCCCAGTCTTTTAAAGTAGCTGTCATTAAACCTCTTCTAAAGAAGCCCACCCTCGATCCTGAGATTTTAGCTAATTATAGACCGATATCTAATCTCCCCTTTATTTCTAAAATCCTTGAGAGAGTGGTTGCTCATCAGCTCTGTGACTTTCTCCAAGACGACAGTTTATTCGAGGACTTTCAGTCAGGCTTCAGAGTTCATCATAGCACAGAGACGGCACTAGTAAAAATTAATAATGACTTATTTATCGCTTCTGACACGGGTCTGGTCTCTGTTTTAATCCTATTAGATCTCAGTGCTGCATTTGACACCATTGACCATCAAATCTTACTGCACAGACTTGAAACCTCAATTGGCCTTAAAGGAATGTCACAAGCCTGGTTTAAGTCATACTTATCAGATCGTTCCCAATTTGTCCACATCAGTGATCATCAAGGTTTGCTTTGGAGTGTCACAAGATTCGGTGCTTGGACCAATCCTTTTCACTTTATATATGCTTCCTCTAGGCAACATAATTAGAAAACGTTCCTTAAATTTCCATTGTTATGCTGATGATACGCAATTATATCTATCTATGAAACCAGATGAAACTGATCAGTTATCTAGACTTCAAACATGTCTTAAAGATGTAAAAGCCTGGATGAGCCGTAATTTCCTGATGTTGAATTCAGACAAAACTGAAGTTATTGTTCTTGGCCCAAAACACCTCAGAAGCTCCTTTTCCAACAATGTAATTTCTCTAGATGGCATTACCTTGGCATCTAGCACAACTGTAAGGAACCTCAGAGTCTTATTTGACCAGAATTTATCCTTTGCCTCCCATATAAAACAAACTTCAAGGACGGCTTTCTTTCACTTGCGTAACATCGCAAAAATTAGACATATCCTTTCCCAAACAGATGCTGAAAAATTAGTACATGCATTTGTCACTTCTAGGCTGGATTACTGCAATTCCCTATTATTTGGTTGCCCCAACAAATCTCTTTGGTCTCTCCAACTGGTGCAGAACGCTGCTGCTCGTGTTTTAACTGGAAGCAAGAAAAGGGACCATATTTCTCCTGTTTTAGCTTCTCTGCACTGGCTCCCTGTGAAATCCAGGATTGAATTTAAAATCCTCCTTACTTACAAAGCTCTAAATGGTCAGGCTCCGTCCTATCTGTCACAGCTCATAGTTCCTTACCAACCCTCAAGATCACTCTGAAAATGCAGGGTTACTTGTGGTTCCCAAAATTTCCAAAAGTAGGTTAGGAACCAGAGCCTTCAGCTACCATGCTTCTCTCCTATGGAACCATCTTCCATTTTCAGTCAGGGAGGCAGACACTGTTTCAACTTTTAAGGGTAGACTTAAGACCTTCCTCTTTGATAAAGCTTATAATTAAGGCAGGCTCAGGCTGCCTGGACCAGCCCATATTTAGGCTGACATAGGTTTAACCTGCCGGGGGACTTCCCCTGATACGCTGAACTCCTTTCCTTCTCTCAATGCCGCCATCGGGAATCATGCATGTCTGTTAACGGCATTGCCATTTGCAAGCTTAGCTTAGCTCTGTGATAGCCATGTGGTACTCTCACTACCTGGGGCTCGCGATTACAGAGCCTGGGTCTGTTGAACTGCACTACGCTAATCCTGTTGCCTCTCGGGAGCGTTCCTGCTCCCTTGTTTCCTAGTTTCCCTGGATCCTGGCCGTAACCTTGACTGTGCCTGACCATGGTGATAGCTGTGCTGATGCTGTGATCCTGCCTTTGGTTGTGCTCGTGCTGTGGCTGTACTGATACTGTGCCCCTCGCTCGCCCTGATTGTGGTCTGGTCCTGGTTGCGCCGATGCTGTGATCTTGCCTTTGGACACTTGCCTATCAACATATGCATGAGACTGTTATCATCTCCCTCAACATCATCATAGAGTGCAATTACTAATTTCACACCTACCATTATTGTAATATGACATGCATCTGTTTCTATTATTGCTGTGCCTCTCTTCCCCTCTCTCCCCCTCTCTCTTTCTCTTTCCTTTTTTGCCATGATTGTATTTCATTTGCTATTTACGACATCTATTGCTCGTCTGTCCATCCTGGAAGAGGGATCCCTCACTATCCTCTACCGCTCTTCCTGAGGTTTCTTCCTCTTTTTTTTCCCCGTTACAGGGGTTCTTTTTGGGGAGTTTTTCCTTGGCTGATGTGAGGGTCTAAGGGCAGAGGGATGTCGTACACTGTAAAGCCCTCTAAGGCAAACCATGTTTTGTGATAATGGGCTCTATAAATAAAACTGACTTGACTTGAAAACTGACTTTTCTGCCCAGTCATGTCTCCATCTTCCTTGTGAAGACCTGTGGAGGACTGTGCTATGCTAAAGAGCTCTCAAGCACCCTCTATCAGTAGACAGTAGAATTACAAATTGGATCCCGTTTAAATGTGGTCAAATGGCTTGTTTTCTTCCAATAAATCTGAAGAATTATTGATTTTTGGAAATTGACTGGCGGGCCGCATAGAGTGGGGCCTGCCAGTCAATTTATTTTAAACATGTTCTCACTCTTACTGTGATTATTACTGTCCAGAATATTTAGCACAAATTGTTTATGTTTTATGAGTAGATGATCTATCTCATGATATGTGTTGAGCAGGATCTCCTGCTTTTGTATGCCTTATCATTACTTGATATTTATTATTTTGTTTTGCTTTGTATTGTTTTGCCCTTGTTTTGTTTTGTGTTCTGTTAAATGTCTTGCTTATCTGTGTTTGTATTGTATATTTATGTTTCAAGGATCCCCTAAAAAATGAGATGACACATCTCAAGGGGTTATTCCTAATAAATACATTTCAATTAAAAAAAAAATGTTATAATAATCATAAGAAATGCGCAAATTAATCCTCCTCGTTCAACCCATTAGAAAAGATGGTGTCAAGGATGTATCCAGTATGTCTCTCTTTGGAGAAGGATTTTGTCTCTGTTGCCTCCTTTCTGTGGCATCTTCACTGTTTGAATGGCCATGTACTGCATTTCTCTCAAGCTGTGTTTAACATAATTTAAGTGTCTAGCCACACATGATTTCTCATCATGGTTACAAATGGAAGATAAACATTTTACCACAACAATTTTGTGTTACATGTGATTTTCCCTCTAACACTAATGTCAACACTAGACTTAGGGTGAGTGAAATGACCCCCTTAATCGTAGAATATAAGTGTATAATAACAATGAGTAACAGTTGTGACAAGGAAAATTAACACTTGGGATTTTTTAAAGAAAAAGTGAAGGCCTGGGGTGGCCTCTAGCTCACCTGCTAGAGTGTGTGCCCCATATGTTGTGGCCTTGCAGCAGCCCAGGTTCAATTCCACCCTGTGGCCCTTTGCTGCATGTCATTCCCCCTCTCTCTCCCACAGTTCCTGTCATTCTACAGCTGTCCTATTAATAAAGGGAAAAATCCGCAAAAAATAATCTTTAACAAAAAGGGAAGGCCTCCTCAGTCATTTCACTCACCCTAAGTCTGGTGCTGACATTGAGGGAGGTAGAGGCAGGATCCAATGTTACATGAAATTTGATGTTTATTTGTTAAAATATCCATTCCACATCTATTCCCTGGTGCTTCTCAATCTTTTCATGCTCTTTTGTCTGGATGTTAATATCAGCTGGGATTGCCACATCTACGACAATGGCCCTTTCTGCTGGATTGTTGCAAGTTCCAGCCATGCAGTTGCAGAGGCTGATGAACCTGCGTCAATCAGAGGATAAGTGTACTAAGGTGATCACCAAAGCGAAAGTACATGAAGGTGAGGTTATCAATCTGTGGCATGCTGTCCATGGTAAAGGATGAGCCAGTCTTTGACATTATGTGGTGAGACCAGGGGTTCTCCTTAAAAACTCATGGCCTTGGTGCGATACTGCTCAAGGCTGATACTTAACAACTACTGGCTCTGATCCTCCACAGAAACGTGGTTGCATGAGTCAGAACTGATCATGGGCCTACAGTGTTGGTTCTACAGCTGAGGACCAACACTGTGTCCACCCTCTCGGCCAGGGCAAGAGGGGTATCACATTGAGAAGGCGGGTCTTCTTTGCCGCATATGCAAGACTGAGTACGAGACCCTAAGACACATTATTGAGAGCTGCAAGGTTTAAGGCAAGAGATGGGAATGGTCAGTCAGAGATCACAGGGGGTGCATGAGGCTTTGTCTGCTTTGAGGTTGTGAGGTTGCCAAAGACATATTTTTGCATGTTAAATATAAAATCATAATAGCACACCTATTGGGATAATCAAAAGCCTGTACATTACCACTTAAAAAGTTTTTTTTGGTCCGCATTTGAAAATATCAACCTGTTTAGTAGGCCACACCTCTGTGAAATCTGAACCTCTGTGACCTGGCAGCATGAGCAACGTCAGTCAGCCGTCTGGTCAGCTAGCGATGAGTTGGCTGGTGCTTCTCTGACTGCTAAGTGTTGTCAGCGGTTCGCCTTATGAATGAAACAGTGTCTAAAAAATGTAAAAGTGCCAAAGACTCATCGGTACCAAAAAAGAAAATAGCTTTGTTTTGGTTGGTTTGGCCCGAATGTGTGATTTGTAGCGAGAAGCTAGCATGAAGCCAGGCAAAATGAAATGATACCAGGAGACAAAACACTCTGAGACTCGGGATATTTTGAAAAGAAAAAGCAGTTGGCAATACCCAAAAAAATCTATGGACATCAGAAAAGTGTTTGAAAGAGCAGGCAGTGACTTATACAAAGCAACAGAGGCGTCATTTGAGTGTTCACTATTAATAGCCAAAGCTAAAAAGACACACAATATTGGAGAGCAGCTAGTCAAACACGCCTGCTTGAAAACTGTGGAGAGGCGGATAAAGTGAGAACTGTCCCACTCTCTGTCAAGGAGAGAATTGATAAAATGGCTGTGGATTGCCAAAACCAGCTCCACGAGAAGCGTAGGACTGCTCCCTATGCCATTCAGCTGGATGAAACGACCACAGTGACAGACAAGTCTGTGCTCATCGTTGTGCAATATATTGAATGTGATGACTTGAAACAAGATATTCTTATGTCTACACATCTAGCAACAACATCAACAGGCCAGGATATTTTTATAGCTGTGGACTTATTTTTCATCCAACAACCTGCCCTATGAGAGTCTTGTTGCTGCACTGATGAGGCCACAGCGATGATGGGAAAAAACAAGGGATTTAACAGACGATTCACTAGCAAGGACCACACCTCAATCGGAAATAATTTTAACAATTTATTGACGTGGATGTAGATTTGGTATAAACATTGATGTTGAATTATTAGAATGGATGGTGGAGTGCGGTGTGGGGAAGCTTCGGTGGGAATCCACCGTGGCTCCCGGGCACGACAGATCCCCAAAAGCGTGCATTATATGAGAGAGGAAAAAGACGATTTGAGATCTCTTAGGTCGAAACGGACGTAACGGTGATAAGCTTGGGAGGACCATCTGCCCATGATCTGAATAAAGTGTTCAGGTATACCGCTGCGGGAAGCAGAGGTGGCAGCTCCGATTCTGAAAGAATGTCCAGAGTAATGCATGGGAGAGATGCCTGACAATGACGGGACCTGACGGAAGTGTTGGTGGAACCAGAAGCGGGTAACCACCTGGCCGGATCCAGATGCAAACAGAGGGTCATCTTGGGATTTGCTTTGTGATGTCCGGAAATGTAAGTAATTGGAGAGAATAAGGAAGGCGTTTAGAACTGATTGAATGTTAAAGTAGAAGACGGAAGTGGGTTGGCTAGATTAGTTGGTTTTGGTTCTTTTTAAAAATAACTATGGTGTCGTTAGAGAAAAAAGGTCCAAAAGACAGGCGTGCCGGCATGGATCGTATCGAAGGGTCGAAGCAGTGAATTCTGAGCATCTGAGGAAACGGAAGAAGGTGAGAATGAACATTGCCTCTAGAGTTTGGTTGACGTGAGGTATGCTATATCTGGAGCGGATGGTGTGCATACAGCGTGACAGCAGATCCGTGGTTAATGGGAGTCTACGAGGATTTTGGGCTGGTTCTTAGCGTGAGAGGCCTCTGAGCAGTGAGGTGATCTGGGGATGGCCATGAGCTGGCCATGACTACCGGTTAGGAGTTTAGAGATGAACGAAATGCCGCTGTGGTAGACTTTGATTCTCTGGGTTTTTAATTTCCCAAGACAGAATGGGCGTGGGTGATGAAGCAGGTTAAGGTGATGAGATCAAATGAAGGAAAAGTGATGTTATGCATGTCCTGAAAGTTGTGGAAACAATTCCAAGCCGACCGATATGGAGAGAGAGTTGCATGGGGACAGGCTATTGATGATGGTGTTCTGAGATTCTAGAACAGGGGCATGAAAGCTGGGTTTAGATGTTGAAAGACAAGGTTGAATATGGAGGAACCAGAGTCGGGTGTGCATCTACATGAGGAGCCAAGCTTCTGAACTTCTTTATTTATGATGTCAAACTACTGCGAGATTGTCTGAGTAGATGAGGACAGATAGGCGACTCCATTCACGGCCCCATAACGTGGTGGCGACGATGATGGGGTAGATCTCAAAGAGAGCAGATAAAGTGACCTGGCAGTCTCCTTCCAACTCTTGGGGCCATTTGCCTACGAACCAACTTTCATCGTAAAAAAAAACCCCCAAAACCGGCAGATGGAGCCGCGTCATTGAAAAGGTTGACGTCCTGAGGATGAGACAGGTGATCGTCATAAAGAAGGAGAATCGTTTCAATCGCCGAGCAGACGGAGCCAGAACCAGAGCTCGGCGCAGCTGGGCGCAACGAGAGGGACGGAGGCCATAAGCAACGGGATGGAAGAAGCGACAGGCAACAGATGAGAAAGGAAGCCCTCCCCTGGGGAACAATGCGGATGCAGGCTTCGAGGGTAAGCAGTAGAGGGCACTGGCAGCCCGGTGCCAAAAGCCCCAAGGAGAGTGAACCGGTGCAGTAGCCGATGTCGTACATCTGGGGGCCCCCGACGTCTCGGTGCCAGATGCCCCAAGGAGAGCGAACTGTCGAAGTCACTGGACGTAGAACTGGGGGCAGTGGCACCCCGGTGCCAGATGCCCCAGCGAGAGCTAAGTGGTACGGTTGCCGAGCGTGCACGGCCGGGGGCAATGGCATCCCAATGCCAGACTCCCCAGCAAAAGCGAACCGCTGCAGGCGTCGATGTTAAGCAGTAGAGGGCACTGGCAGCCCGGTGCCAGATGCCTCAAGAAGAGAGAAACAGCGCAGTAGGCGAGGTCGTACGGCTGGGGGCACGGCCTCTTGGTGCCAAGCTCCAACGAGAGTGAACTGTCGAAGTCACTGTGAACGTACAACTGGGGGCAGTGGCACCCCGGTGCCAGATGCCCCAGCGAGAGCGAAGTGGTTTGGTTGCTGAGCGTGCACAGCCGGGGGCAATGGTATCCCAATGCCAGACTCCCCAGCAAAAGCGAACCGCTGCACCAGCAGCCCGGTGCCAGATGAACGGTCGAGGGCGCAGGCATCCTGGTGCCGAGGTTGCAGGGTGATGCGAGCTGGTGGGAGGGCGCCGCCAACATCGCTGGCAACCCCGGGCAAACCTGACCACCGTGGCCGACGGGACCTAGGAGAAATGGCCGCCGGAGACGTGGTGCCGTCAAGAATCTGGGTACGAAGATCGGAGGGAACCGGAGATGGACAAGAGACGAAAGTGCCAGGAGGGCGGAAGGGAGGATCAGCCGTGGCCAGGGTGAAAGTAGGCAAAGGCCGCCGCGACGGAAAATGATCGGAAAGGAGACCAGAACCGTGGACGAAACGACATGGTGCACAGGATGAGAGGGAAAATTCGGTGGCAGCCCGGTGCCAACAACCCCGGCCCAGACGGGTTGGGAGGCGTAGGCGGGAGTCTCAACCAAGGCCGGCTGCTGCTGGGGTCGTGCGGATGCATGGTGAGGGGCACTGCCCCAGCGAGAGCGAACTGGTGCAGTGGCTGGGATTGCACAGCTGGGGGCGCCGACAACCCAACAGACCAGGAAGCTGTGGGTGTACGACTGGCGACAACAGCATCCCGGTGCAGGGTGCCCCAGCGAGAGCGAAGTGGTGCGATTGTCGAGCATACGCGGCCGAGGGCACCGATACCCCGGTGCCAGAAATTCCATCAAGAAACAAATGCTGCAATTGCTGAGGTTGAGCAGTAGGGGGCACCGGCAGCCCGGTGCCAGGTGCCCCAAGGGGACAGATCTGCTGTGGATGGCCAGGAAGAGCAGGAAGTGGCGCTGGCATCCCGGTGCCAGGCGGTCCAACATGAGTGGGCTGCTCAAATTGAGGAGGGAGAACAGTCAAGGCAACACAGCGTCGAGAATCCCAGGTCAGGTGAGCTGGCGGGAGTGGGAGGGCGCCACGACACATCAGACGCCTCAGGCAAACCTGACCTCCGCGGCCAGTGGGACCGAGGTAAAGCTTTTTTTTTTTTTTTTTTTTTTTCGGGAGTTTTTTCCTTGGGTGATGTGAGGCGAACCATGTTTTGTGATAATGGGCTCAACGAATAAAATTGACTTGACTAGACTTGACTCGACTCGCCCGAGGCAGCATGTCCCCGCTTCCTATTCAGCATGGCCACCGGAAGTGGTTGAAGATGAACGGCCCTTTAACAGAGGTGCTGACGTCATGGCGCACAACGGGAGCCGCCGCCATGACGTCACCCGGAAGAGCGCCGATGTTGACAGAGCAGCGCTCGGATGTCAGGATGTCAATAAGCTTGTTGTCAGTTTCTGCGAAACGGTATTCCGCGGTCTGCAAAGGCGGCCGGCAATCGAGAGACCTCGCTGGAGCGTGGTGACGCCACGCTCCACACAGCGCTCCAGCGCTCGTCGCTCGACATCGGGCCGCCGAGCCGGCAGAGTCGAGACAACGACGGGAGGCCGTCACCATCCTCCGCTGCGATGGAGTAGGAGAACCGCAGCGGCGCAGGGCTGCACGGGGGCGACCGTGTCCTCTTCTTTCCGCTGAGGGTGGCGGACCAGGAGATGCAGAGGAACCATCGGCCGAGCCGTACATCTGGATGGTGAGCAGAGAGGAGCCGGGTGGAACATGGACCATGGAGGCAACCGAGGGGCCGGGCCGGTTGCACTGCTGAAGTCGGCATCTCCGGCACGGATGCGGCAGAGAAGTTGTCGGCGTCGGACCCTGAGGACGCCTGCACGGCCAGATGGAGACGGCGAGGGCATCCGTCACAGCTTCGACCGAAGGTTATCATCCGATGGGGACAGAGAGACAGAATCCATAATGGGGGCGAGTGAGCGAACCGCAGCCGACTGAGAGCGAAACGCTACGTGGTGTGTCAGTACGCGCTTGTGCAGAATAACGAGAACGAAAGGGGGAGATCGGGTTAGGAGGATATTTAAGCCGGAAGAGGCGCGGTTGAGGTGCGGTAGAGGTGTGGTCCTGCTCCTGAAACTCTGCTATATAGCTTCACCTGAAGAAAAAAGCCCCGGGTGTGTCACATTCCACTGCATGCTACATCACCAAGCACTGGCCAGTGGAAGACCTCAATAACACTCTGACAGCTGTTATTAAAGTTGTTAATTTCATTAAGGCTCGCCTATCTAACAAGAGAGTGTTTGCCCAGCTATGTGAGGATGAAGCGCACCGAA
The DNA here is from genome assembly GCF_008729295.1 of Plectropomus leopardus. NCBI lineage: Eukaryota > Metazoa > Chordata > Actinopteri > Perciformes > Serranidae > Plectropomus > Plectropomus leopardus. The sequence goes on from NC_056472.1 coordinate 279,243, forward strand.
CGCTGTTGTTACACACAGATGTAAGGTGGTTGTCGCATGGACAAGTGCTTCTGCGTTTTATGGAACTGCAGGAAAAAATAAAAGAATTCTTGCACAATCGACCACTGTATGAACATCTGACTGATGCGTTTTGGATAAAAACGGTATACCTGGTGGACACATTCAATCTCTACAATGAGACGGATAAGCGAACAGAATCTACAGAATCGAGCTCGAGCTGGCCTGGCAGCCAGGTTCTATGGTGATGTGGGCCTCCCGGTGTGTTCATTGAATGACATCTCTGAGGGTGGAACACAGGGGCACCCAGGTAGTCTAAGGAGTCCTTGGAAACAAAAGTCCCTTAGCAGGCCCAGGGGCACCTGAAGTGTGGTGCTACCAAGGCTGACAAAGCCAAATCTGAACATCTATGTGCTTAATGCACCCAGTCCTTTCTTCGTTATGGGTTCTGTCCACAGCATGAAATGCAGTTGGTGAGCTGTCTTGCAGACAGAGCAGGTGGGGGAGCTATTCCTCCCAAGACGGTGTGGGGTAACAACACATTCTCATCCCAACCCATCACATGGTGCTGCTCTTTCAGTGACCTTCTGCGTCTATTTATAATTATTTAGGTCTCCTACTGTGTCAGCTGTTTATGCCACATTTTGGTTGAACGCAAAAGGTGGCTTTTTGCATCACGCTCGTATGCCGAAAGCACTGATCTATCTAGTAACTGACTTCATGTAACACATGTTCTTTTGCTCCTTATTTTCAAGTACCACATGTATGAAGAAGAAAGATATGGCAAATGTTTGAGCCCTAAATATTTCTGGGGTTTTTTTTTGCCTGTCCTTGAAAGCAGATGAAGCTTGTCTTGTCACGTGCCCTGATCTTTCACAGATCAGGGCACGCAGCATTGCTCTGCACATTGATGCCTAGAGGGTTGAATACATAAGCACAACTTTCAATCCTGTTCAAACAGATTGCTGCCAGGTGGATCTATACAAGCCTCCGATACTTTTACCTCAGAATTTAAATAGGTAGGCTGTAAACTGAGATTAGCTTCAAGCTATTTGCCTCTCTAGATTACAAGTCACGCCAATTTTATTTATAAAGCTCATTAGTACTTATTACTTAGACCCTCACATCGACTAAGGAAAAACTCCCCAGAAACCCCTAAAACGCTCCAAAAGAGCGACTGAGAAGGGATCCTTCTTCCAGGACGGACAGACGTGCAATAGATGTTGAAAAACGGCAAAAAAAAACAGCGTATCAGGCAGACAAAAGCAGGAAAACAGACATGTTGCCCTGTTGTGACAAAGCTCACTGACTCCAAGATGAAGTCTGTCACTTTGGGAATGGGCAGAGAGTTACAAGGATGCAAATTCTCTAATGAGTGATAAGTTCCCACTGGAGATCCTGAAGAGACGGAGACTGCATTGTACATTCCTTCTAATTCATTCGTGCTTCTCAGTGTTCTTTCCTCCAGTGTGTTTCCTCTGTTAACCTTTGTGTGTTTCCTGTACTTTTGCTGTTTGTAACAAGTACAAAGCTGAAAAAGCTTTGTTCACACTGAACCTACCAGTGTTTTTGTGGCTTTTTTCTGTGTGTGCATCGTTGATTTGCCAGCCATCGTGTTCCTAATGCTTCAGTGTAATTTCCTGTTGCACCTGGAGACTCACCTGCTCAGTTGCCGACATCTTCAAAAGTTCTTTCCAGTGCCAGCCTGTCTTTTGCCACCATCGCCTGCATATTTTTGTGAACTCATTTTTTTTTTTTTTTTTTTTTTTTTTTACACTCTTAAAACTGCACCTTGTATCTGCCTCAGCCATTCTGGGTCCAGAACACAAAAACCCATACATCACATATCTACATACCTGACTCTACAGCATTCCATTAAAATGTTTTCCATAGAGGAATTAAAAAATAAAACACAACAGTCTGAAAACATTAACCGCAGTGTGTTCAATACAAATATAGTTAAAATGCATTAAACAATATTAAATGAAAGCACTACCAATCAGTTTAATGTTTGTGCAGTGAAACGAATCAGGGACTTCCACAAGAAAAGAAGGTATTTCCTGGTCAGATATGTGGTGAAAGTCCTTCTGCTGTATAAAAAACAACTAAGGCAATTTAAAATACTCCATAGATTGTATTACACTTTTTCATAGCTATATTTGATGAGCATAAGGAAAGACAATATTTGCTTTAAAATGTGGGGCTGCTGAAGAAACTCTGCTCCATCTGTTGTGAACTAGCGAACTTTGGTTAGGCATGGCAAAGAAAGCTATGATGCACGCTAATATAGAGATCCCACTTACAGCACAATCATATGTACTGGGAGACTTGCATGACTTCAGTCAGTTATCCACAAAGAATAAAAATAGTTTGTTGATTGATTCAGTATTTTTGCTAAAAACTAAATACTATATGTATATATATATATATATATATATATATATATATATAGATATATATAGATATATATAGATATATATAGATATATCCAAGATCATTAGAAACACTTAACACAATAAATTCAGTTCAAATAATTGTATGTCTGTGGTTTGAGACTCATCGGTCACTTTGTTGAGTTGTGTAGTAAAATTCATCCTTAGAAGAGGAACAGCAGTTGCTGACTATCAAGCACAGCCACATATGGAACAGACGATCTTCTCTTTTGTACCAGTTAGTTTAAAAAGACCTTTGTAGAAGTGCCAGAATAATGAGACAAAGAGGCTGAGTCGAGTCGAGTCTGTTTACTCTCACTTCAAAACAGCAATAACAGCTCAGGACAAGTAAGGCTAAGCCGCTCCAACAGCAAAGCCCTCAAACTCTTTTTCCCAGAATCCCCTTTTCACAACTCTGAACTCTGCTTCTTAATGGAGCAACAGTTTCATGTGAATGTCTCTATAACGTCTCTATAATGTTGGTCACCACACAGGCCCCCTCAGAATTCGCCAAAACAAAGAGTGCAAAACAGCCAACCAGCGAACATGATTGGGGGCCACAACAAGGCAGGCAAAGTGGCTGTGCTTAACAGGTGTAGGTGCGACGACAGGAAGCGGAGCTGTAACTGGGGAAGGGTCCGGGGCAGGACCAGAAGTCGAAGCAGGAGGGAGTCCACAGCGTGGGGGTAGGGCCAGGTCAACTGGTCTGTCCCAGTCCAAGGGTGCAGGCTTGAGATGGTCCACTGAGACCGGCTCTGGCGTGCCCCCAATGTTGACCACAAAGTTATTAGCTCCCACCTCAAGGACACGGAACGTCCTGTCATAGGGGGGCTGCAGGAGGGTGTGATGGCCATTGTGGCAAATGAAGATATACTTGGCTGACAGGCATTGGTGAGATATAGGGATCAGAGTAAAGGTGTTGGCACTGTCTCAGGGTCCCATAACACAGAGGGCAGCCAACCAGGGAGCTGTGTTGTCTGTGAGAAATTCTCCAGGCTCCCGCAGCAGCTGGCCATTAACCAGCTCAGCAAACAGGGACAGTGCAAAGGCTGACCATGACCCACGGGAGGCAGTCAACTTAATTTCCGTCTGAGAGGCTGGCCTGAAGAGCAGCCTTCATGGAGTGATAAAACCACTCTCAAAGACCGCTCTTTTGGGGGTTGTATGTTGTGGTGCGGTCGGGCTCCACCCCCAGGCCCTCAGCAACTGTAGTCTTGGGCTAAGATATAAACTGCGGGCCCCTGTTGGAGGTGAGTTGGGCCGGCAAGTTGGCAGTGATGGTATCCATCCTGGTGTTTGTATTATTTGTATGTTTTGAATGTAATGCTCTGTAAGGGTAATGTGACGACAGCACATTATGACAGGTTTACGACAGATCACGAGATTTATGATAATGCGCCCCTAATGAGCATCGCGGGTTAATGCTGCCGCATATGTGTGTTGCTATCTGCTCATTTCATTGGGTTATGTCATGTTTTCCTGCTAGAGCATTATTGTTAAATGTGCCATGTCATCAGTATTGTAAGAATTGTTACACGTATCACGGTTGAGTTTTAGTGTTATTAATATGCCAACCGCTAATGACGCTAACCGCTAACTAGCCATGCTAAGCGGGGTTTTGTTAAGCTGTGCATAAGAGGTGTTGTTTTGAATCCAGTAACCTCATAGCAGAGTGTTATCCTGCATGATGTAGTTGAATTATACTTTGAATTATAAAGTCCTTATATTTAGTGGTAGAGCAGGATGAGAGCCTTTTGTACAACAATTAAATACCTCATTCCCACTGCACAAAAAACAATAACACCTTGGAAATGTGTAAAATCAGCAATCACACCTGGGTCAAATGACTCTGCAGCAGTCATGGATATTTATCGGCCCCAGCTCTGATCAACATTGATGGAAACAAAACACCTGAGTTAACGCACTAATTAGCTGCTTAACCAGCAATGATGTGCCATCACTAATTACAAACATCGATCCAAATCAGTCTGCAATTAGTTTGAAAGAGAGACTGAATAAGTAACAAATATATAAAGAGAAGTAACCACCCTAAAGCTTTCACAGACCCCTGTCCATGCTGTTTCCTACTGTTTACTGTTTACATGTTCTCCAGTCTGTCTGTGACATTACATGTGACAAACCAAAGAACAACCCCACACACAAAGAAAAGGCACACTCATCTGCTGCAGAGCCATTTACACAGGTCTGCTCTACTGGCAATAGGAAAGCAGTTTATAGACTATTTTTAGCAGGTTTACACATGTTTTAAAAACCTATGTACATGTGCTAATTTTGGTGCAAATAGGGTATTAAACTAGTCAGTGATGACTTGAATAATGCATCCAGCTGGCTGTCTGCTGCCAGTGAATGCTTCATACTTCAACTGCCATAGACCAAAATGCCTCTGGATACAGTTGGATAGGTTTTATACCTCCGAGTGACTGTAAAAAGTTAACAGACCACAGTGTGTATAGACCAGCTGCGGTGGTGTGGCGTTAATTTTTCTGTAAACAAGATTTTGAAGAAGAGAATGTTTTTACTAAGACCAAGAGAAATCAAACAGCTCTTGTTTTTTGGCAGATGCTTTTGTGGTGTGGTCCACTGGTGTCAGTTCAGCCGTTCACTCCGAACTCATCAAATATGTCCCCTCTGTTAGTGCTTTTGGCGTAAGAGCACACGTGGCTTTCATGTGGGAGTGTGGAGTTCGCTTCCCATGTGGATGTGAGTTCTTTTTATGTTACACCTTACAATTTGCCTGTTTTGCCTAAACCTTACCATCCCTGACATTGTTGCCTAATCCCAACCATGCGCTCATCTTGTGTAAATAAAAGGACCATGCCTCAACCCACCATGTGCATTTGTTGACATTACAATAAACTGACACAGAAGGATACATAAAACACCATAAGTAGGCGCAGGCAGCCACTGACAAAGCAGCACCATGTGACAAGTTGGGATAAGAACGTGTTGGTCACTTGCTCCCTCATTTTCTTTAATCTCTCTACAGCTCATCTTCATCAGCTCAAACATGACCCATATTAGATAAACAGTTGTGACTGGCCCATCGCATCTCAAATTGCTGGAAATTTGTCTAAAGTGGAGGGGGACCAGACACACCTCCCTGAGCAAATAAAACATGAGCTCACAGATTTGTACGGTCACCAGGAAAGATTTATGCAGCTTTGTGCAACAAATCTGCAGGCTGCTCACAATCTTAAATATGAAGAGACATAAAGCCTATTCTAACTCAACAAAGATAATCTGTGGATGGTTCTGTTGAACTGGGACTGGAAAAATCTAAGTTTTTATATATTCCTTATAAAAACGTTCTATTGGTTGTTTGTTTTTTCCCTTGTTTTTTACTGCTCAGGATGAGATTCAGGGCTCCTGGTGTGAAGTTCTGCTATGTTTATTCCTTGATGAATTCATCACCCATTCTGTGGCTCAGTGCTGTTGTCTGAATCCTAAACAGACAACATTAGCATCAATCTGCATAGGAGCTTTAAAAAACTGCAAGGCAACTGTGGAACACTTGAGAAAAGTTGGAGAGCCATCAGATCAGAAATCTATAAATATCCAACCAATCTCCATTTCAAACATCATAGTAATTACTGATGCTGAGTGATATTCCTCTTTGCTTTCAATGGGATGAGCTGTTCATCATTTTCTTTCACTGTTGTGTTGTGTACTCAACAGTCTTCCATAGACTGTGAGTGGGCACAGTATGGAGGCTTCACTTACACTCAGCTGACGTCTATGCTCTCAAACTATCTGCATCTGTGAGTCTCTTTAAAGCAACAATGATAATTATAATAGGCTACATTTTATTTATAAGCATCATTCATCCATCAAATCCATCAAAAAAGAGAAATTAAAGGGGTAGATCATCTTTTTTGAGGTTGGGTTATGTAAGATACTTATCCTGTCAGTGTATCACTGTCAGTCGACATGCTCCTTGTTTGGAGAGGCAAAAGGGAACACCAGCATGGACAATAAGTAATGCACTGCTCTGGACAAGGGTTTGCAGCAAAACTTATATTGGCCACTTTAAAAAAGGCCTGCCTGAAAAAATCTACACATTAAGTTCTAGGTTGGGTTGGTTTGACCAAAACGTTGGGTTAAAAGTAGTGACCCAGCACATTGGATTAGAGATCATGGCTAATCATTCTGATCAGTCCGCCATTTTCATGAAGACTGACGACAGTGACTGGGCCTTTAATCCGAACTATTGGGTTTCGACAGTCTCCCTCCTTACATCCTTATCTATCATGTGTTTTCTCCCCTACTTTCTGTGTCATGTCAGTACACCTACATTTCCATTACAGATTTGCGCAAAATTTCAAAATTTCGATAAAACACAATTGCAAGATGACTACGTTTCCACGGAGAGATGTACGACTTCTCTTGTAATGTTACACAACTTCCCTCTTATGATAACATTCCAATAACCATGGTGATGGATGTCCAAAACATTGCAAGGTTTATTTCTATTTTAGCTACTCAATAAAGCCAATCTAATATCGTAATTTCATTGTCTCGTGTAAGAGTTACAAAGAGCTCTGTCTAGAATGGTCTAGGTTGTGGAATGTGCTTTTTCTTCTTCTTTGGGTGTAATGGCGGGTTGGCATCCATTAAGTCGTATTACCACCACCCTTCATTAGGATTTCCAGAGCTACGTATGTTTTCATTGTAGTTTTGCGAAATATGGCTTTTTCAAATTGCCCGAATACCACCTCAGGTGAGTGTAAAAACTTTTTGTGATAAACAGGAGTTTTTTCGAAACTGACGTGTCCTTTAAACATTTTGTATGTACCCTTACATTGTGCAATTTCAATTTGAGCAATTTCAGGGTTAATGGAAACCTGCCTTGCAGTGGCGGCTTGTCAATAGGGGGCGCTAGGGCGCCGCCCCCATCAAAATTACAGGAAAAAGTATAGACACACAGTACACATAAATCATGCAATAAAAAGTAATTATCACATCTGTGCACTCAGAAAATGTGTCTGACTTTTAATTTTTCAAGCCTTCCCATCCCATATTGGGTTTATTCAGAGTTGTTTTTTGTGCAGGCTGAAATACATATGTTTCAAAGGCGAGGGACGCCGGCCAAATGAGTGTGTATGTATGTCGTTAAACTTTTTTTCCATGTGACTTCACGGTGGTCTCTAATTTGTTACTCAAAGATTCTCCTCCGGGCGCAGCTCTCTGCGCCCGTGGCGAATCAGCGCGTTGTCTGTCATTGTTCATCCAACCTGATTGATTGATGATACCTGTCAATCAAAGTCACACCCCTGGCAGCGTAGACGCGCGAGCGCATCTGTCACAAACACAGTCAACAGACGACCCGCGCATACGGATGCAAACGGACAAGTCACGACAAGACAGGAGACAATGGCGGCAGCAAAACAAAATTTGGTTGTTTCTTTACAAAATAATAATTTCACGAGGCGTTCACTGGAGGAAAAGAAGCGGATTAAGGAGCTTGGACCGGACCAACCGGATTTAAAAATCCAGCAGCAGGCAAGTGACCGTGGGCGGAGTTACACCCGGGGCTTCTCCGGCCTGTGTTATGCTAAACACAGTTGGCTAACTGGATCTGAAGTTAGCAATGCTCTTTATTGCTTTCCCTGCTTGCTTTTTCAAAGTGTTGGCACTGAACCTCTGTGGACAACAACGGGGGTCAGAGACCTGAAACATCTCTCTGAAAAATGCAAATGGCATGAAAGTAGCCGTAGCCATCTTGACAACAGCATGAAGCTACAGTTTTCTGGCAGAATTAGCATGCTCTCCATGGAAAAGAGACTTGTTTGTGAAATGACAGATTTCAATCAGAAAGTCATTGAAAAATATGCTGGCCTGAAGGAGAGGAGAGCAAAATTTATGTTCAAGTAGAGTTTATAGTTGTGTTGTAATCCCCACTCCCCAGTGCGCCCCCCAAAATTTTTTATCACCAGCCGCCACTGCTGCCTTGTCTCTCTCTGTCTGTGAGTCTGTGTTTTCCTCAGGGTGGGGCTGGTTTGCTCTCCACTGGTTTTAACTCCACCTCTCCTGCTGAGCTGTCTCCAATCATTTAATCAGCCAATCCGACCTCACCTGCCTGCAGTTTAAAAGACCCAGTCAGACCAGTATTTGTCAAACTGTCCGTTGCTCTTGTAGTGGTTTAAATAGGGAATTTATTAATTAATTAGCATTAATGAAAAGTATTAATTAATTAATAAATCAATACCAAAATACATAACTATAGCTCATACTGCAAAATTCTGATTCAGAAACATGAATTGGTGTAAAGATGAAGTGGAGTAATGGGAGAGTTTAAAAAGAGTTTAAAAACCTTGGAGCACCACCCTTTAAAATAGAAAGGTTAATAGCCCATTTTACCTTATAAATTAATCTAGTCTCATAATTTGAAGTTTGCTACAGAGTTCCTTTTCGAGGTGTACAGGGACCTGACTTATACACTCACAAATCACAAGATCAAGTTTTTTTTACAATAAAAGTTTTATAAAACTACTCACTACACAGCAACACTACTCATAAAAGACTACAAATGGATGTGTGTAATAATAAGTATGGATAAATGATGAAACAGTGAAACAGCAAAGACAAAAAGTGAGTAAAATGACTTAATGAACAACAAACTCATAAATGAAGCAACAATAAAAATGAGGGGAATAAAACCAGTGAGAAACTGAATTAGGTGTGCCATCTGGACTTAATCAGGTGCACTGAAATAGTGAAAGATGATCAACGAACGGATGAAAGGTTAAGATTAAAGAAAAGTCAATGTCAAGCACTGATCAACAGCAGAGAGGCAACCTATCCCATAAAACATGGAAGGAAAAGATAAAGGAGAGGCCTGATCAGAGAATAACCCATAATTGTGTTAATGGGAGATCCCAACCTAACACCTTCTATGTGTCCCTATCATACACTCAAAAAAATGATTCTTGGCCCTAATAAACATGAATCAATATTTTCAAGTAAACTGTAACTGAAATCCATAAAACTAAAAGTTTATTTAATAAGAATTAGTAAAGATTATGTAAATATGCTCTCCACAAACGGGATGTAAACAAATCGAGTAAACTTTATCTGACTGGATCACATAAGAGGACAGTAGGCATGTGCCAGCATGTTGTCACCATGGTAACTGCGCACGGACGTAATTTTAGGGGGGGACGTAGGGGACATGTCCCCTGCACTTTTTCAAAATGCCGTTTTTGTCCCCTGCAGTTTTTACCGTCCAAAAACAGTGTTACACTATATTAAACTGAGACACGTCAGGCACTAGGACCAAGCGGAAAACGGCCGCTAAAGCTTAAGCCTGTTTAGACCGCCCACACACTACTCGATTGGCTCTGCCGTTTCTGTGTGATTGGCCGTCCCCCCTGTCACTCAATCAGGTTGTAAACCACCAGGATTTGTACACTGGTTTGCTAGTTGCCCGAGACAGGAGCTCCCGACTCGAGCTTCCCGGTAATCTGCTACTGCCTGTAGGCTAAGTTGTTGAACATCATGTTGGATGTTTGTTCTGCCTGGGTCACGTCAGCAAGACGGATTGTAATATTAGAGATTTCATTTACACTAATGTTTAATTTATGTCCATGTACTATCTATGTTGTGAATCGCGTGTGTGCGTGCGGCGTGCGGCATGCCTCTGTGTGGTGTGTGTGTGTGTGCGTGTGTGTGTG
>NC_056472.1:291944-298306 GCF_008729295.1 Plectropomus leopardus
CATATAGTATTTAGTTTTTAGCAAAAATACTGAATCAATCAACAAACTATTTTTATTCTTTGTGGATAACTGACTGAAGTCATGCAAGTCTCCCAGTACATATGATTGTGCTGTAAGTGGGATCTCTATATTAGCGTGCATCATAGCTTTCTTTGCCATGCCTAACCAAAGTTCGCTAGTTCACAACANTACATATAGTATTTAGTTTTTAGCAAAAATACTGAATCAATCAACAAACTATTTTTATTCTTTGTGGATAACTGACTGAAGTCATGCAAGTCTCCCAGTACATATGATTGTGCTGTAAGTGGGATCTCTATATTAGCGTGCATCATAGCTTTCTTTGCCATGCCTAACCAAAGTTCGCTAGTTCACAACAGATGGAGCAGAGTTTCTTCAGCAGCCCCACATTTTAAAGCAAATATTGTCTTTCCTTATGCTCATCAAATATAGCTATGAAAAAGTGTAATACAATCTATGGAGTATTTTAAATTGCCTTAGTTGTTTTTTATACAGCAGAAGGACTTTCACCACATATCTGACCAGGAAATACCTTCTTTTCTTGTGGAAGTCCCTGATTCGTTTCACTGCACAAACATTAAACTGATTGGTAGTGCTTTCATTTAATATTGTTTAATGCATTTTAACTATATTTGTATTGAACACACTGCGGTTAATGTTTTCAGACTGTTGTGTTTTATTTTTTAATTCCTCTATGGAAAACATTTTAATGGAATGCTGTAGAGTCAGGTATGTAGATATGTGATGTATGGGTTTTTGTGTTCTGGACCCAGAATGGCTGAGGCAGATACAAGGTGCAGTTTTAAGAGTGTAAAAAAAAAAAAAAAAAAAAAAAATGAGTTCACAAAAAATATGCAGGCGATGGTGGCAAAAGACAGGCTGGCACTGGAAAGAACTTTTGAAGATGTCGGCAACTGAGCAGGTGAGTCTCCAGGTGCAACAGGAAATTACACTGAAGCATTAGGAACACGATGGCTGGCAAATCAACGATGCACACACAGAAAAAAGCCACAAAAACACTGGTAGGTTCAGTGTGAACAAAGCTTTTTCAGCTTTGTACTTGTTACAAACAGCAAAAGTACAGGAAACACACAAAGGTTAACAGAGGAAACACACTGGAGGAAAGAACACTGAGAAGCACGAATGAATTAGAAGGAATGTACAATGCAGTCTCCGTCTCTTCAGGATCTCCAGTGGGAACTTATCACTCATTAGAGAATTTGCATCCTTGTAACTCTCTGCCCATTCCCAAAGTGACAGACTTCATCTTGGAGTCAGTGAGCTTTGTCACAACAGGGCAACATGTCTGTTTTCCTGCTTTTGTCTGCCTGATACGCTGTTTTTTTTTGCCGTTTTTCAACATCTATTGCACGTCTGTCCGTCCTGGAAGAAGGATCCCTTCTCAGTCGCTCTTTTGGAGCGTTTTAGGGGTTTCTGGGGAGTTTTTCCTTAGTCGATGTGAGGGTCTAAGTAATAAGTACTAATGAGCTTTATAAATAAAATTGGCGTGACTTGTAATCTAGAGAGGCAAATAGCTTGAAGCTAATCTCAGTTTACAGCCTACCTATTTAAATTCTGAGGTAAAAGTATCGGGAGGCTTGTATAGATCCACCTGGCAGCAATCTGTTTGAACAGGATTGAAAGTTGTGCTTATGTATTCAACCCTCTAGGCATCAATGTGCAGAGCAATGCTGCGTGCCCTGATCTGTGAAAGATCAGGGCACGTGAAAAGACAAGCTTCATCTGCTTTCAAGGACAGGCAAAAAAAAACCCCAGAAATATTTAGGGCTCAAACATTTGCCATATCTTTCTTCTTCATACATGTGGTACTTGAAAATAAGGAGCAAAAGAACATGTGTTACATGAAGTCAGTTACTAGATAGATCAGTGCTTTCGGCATACGAGCGTGATGCAAAAAGCCACCTTTTGCGTTCAACCAAAATGTGGCATAAACAGCTGACACAGTAGGAGACCTAAATAATTATAAATAGACGCAGAAGGTCACTGAAAGAGCAGCACCATGTGATGGGTTGGGATGAGAATGTGTTGTTACCCCACACCGTCTTGGGAGGAATAGCTCCCCCACCTGCTCTGTCTGCAAGACAGCTCACCAACTGCATTTCATGCTGTGGACAGAACCCATAACGAAGAAAGGACTGGGTGCATTAAGCACATAGATGTTCAGATTTGGCTTTGTCAGCCTTGGTAGCACCACACTTCAGGTGCCCCTGGGCCTGCTAAGGGACTTTTGTTTCCAAGGACTCCTTAGACTACCTGGGTGCCCCTGTGTTCCACCCTCAGAGATGTCATTCAATGAACACACCGGGAGGCCCACATCACCATAGAACCTGGCTGCCAGGCCAGCTCGATTCTGTAGATTCTGTTCGCTTATCCGTCTCATTGTAGAGATTGAATGTGTCCACCAGGTATACCGTTTTTATCCAAAACGCATCAGTCAGATGTTCATACAGTGGTCGATTGTGCAAGAATTCTTTTATTTTTTCCTGCAGTTCCATAAAACGCAGAAGCACTTGTCCATGCGACAACCACCTTACATCTGTGTGTAACAACAGCGTTCGGTGCGCTTCATCCTCACATAGCTGGGCAAACACTCTCTTGTTAGATAGGCGAGCCTTAATGAAATTAACAACTTTAATAACAGCTGTCAGAGTGTTATTGAGGTCTTCCACTGGCCAGTGCTTGGTGATGTAGCATGCAGTGGAATGTGACACACCCGGGGCTTTTTTCTTCAGGTGAAGCTATATAGCAGAGTTTCAGGAGCAGGACCACACCTCTACCGCACCTCAACCGCGCCTCTTCCGGCTTAAATATCCTCCTAACCCGATCTCCCCCTTTCGTTCTCGTTATTCTGCACAAGCGCGTACTGACACACCACGTAGCGTTTCGCTCTCAGTCGGCTGCGGTTCGCTCACTCGCCCCCATTATGGATTCTGTCTCTCTGTCCCCATCGGATGATAACCTTCGGTCGAAGCTGTGACGGATGCCCTCGCCGTCTCCATCTGGCCGTGCAGGCGTCCTCAGGGTCCGACGCCGACAACTTCTCTGCCGCATCCGTGCCGGAGATGCCGACTTCAGCAGTGCAACCGGCCGCCGGCCCCTCGGTTGCCTCCATGGTCCATGTTCCACCCGGCTCCTCTCTGCTCACCATCCAGATGTACGGCTCGGCCGATGGTTCCTCTGCATCTCCTGGTCCGCCACCCTCAGCGGAAAGAAGAGGACACGGTCGCCCCCGTGCAGCCCTGCGCTGCTGCGGTTCTCCTACTCCATCGCAGCGGAGGATGGTGACGGCCTCCCGTCGTTGTCTCGACTCTGCCGGCTCGGCGGCCCGATGTCGAGCGACGAGCGCTGGAGCGCTGTGTGGAGCGTGGCGTCACCACGCTCCAGCGAGGTCTCTCGATTGCCGGCCGCCTTTGCAGACCGCGGAATACCGTTTCGCAGAACTGACAACAAGCTTATTGACATCCTGACATCCGAGCGCTGCTCTGTCAACATCGGCGCTCTTCCGGGTGACGTCATGGCGGCGGCTCCCGTTGTGCGCCATGACGTCAGCACCTCTGTTAAAGGGCCGGTTCATCTTCAACCACTTCCGGTGGCCATGCTGAATAGGAAGCGGGGACATGCTGCCTCGGGCGAGTCGAGTCAAGTCTAGTCAAGTCAATTTTATTCGTTGAGCCCATTATCACAAAACATGGTTCGCCTCACATCACCCAAGGAAAAACTCCCAAAAAAAAAAAAAAAAAAAGAAAAGCTTTACCTCGGTCCCACTGGCCGCGGAGGTCAGGTTTGCCTGAGGCGTCTGATGTGTCGTGGCGCCCTCCCACTCCCGCCAGCTCACCTGACCTGGGATTCTCGACGCTGTGTTGCCTTGACTGTTCTCCCTCCTCAATTTGTGCAGCCCACTCATGTTGGACCGCCTGGCACCGGGATGCCAGCGCCACTTCCTGCTCTTCCTGGCCATCCACAGCAGATCTGTCCCCTTGGGGCACCTGGCACCGGGCTGCCGGTGCCCCCTACTGCTCAACCTCAGCAATTGCAGCATTTGTTTCTTGATGGAATTTCTGGCACCGGGGTATCGGTGCCCTCGGCCGCGTATGCTCGACAATCGCACCACTTCGCTCTCGCTGGGGCACCCTGCACCGGGATGCTGTTGTCGCCAGTCGTACACCCACAGCTTCCTGGTCTGTTGGGTTGTCGGCGCCCCCAGCTGTGCAATCCCAGCCACTGCACCAGTTCGCTCTCGCTGGGGCAGTGCCCCTCACCATGCATCCGCACGACCCGCAGCAGCCGGCCTTGGTTGAGACTCCCGCCTACGCCTCCCAACCCGTCTGGGCCGGGGTTGTTGGCACCGGGCTGCCACCGAATTTTCCCTCTCATCCTGTGCACCATGTCGTTTCGTCCACGGTTCTGGTCTCCTTTCCGATCATTTTCCGTCGCGGCGGCCTTTGCCTACTTTCACCCTGGCCACGGCTGATCCTCCCTTCCGCCCTCCTGGCACTTTCGTCTCTTGTCCATCTCCGGTTCCCTCCGATCTTCGTACCCAGATTCTTGACGGCACCACGTCTCCGGCGGCCATTTCTCCTAGGTCCCGTCGGCCACGGTGGTCAGGTTTGCCCGGGGTTGCCAGCGATGTTGGCGGCGCCCTCCCACCAGCTCGCATCACCCTGCAACCTCGGCACCAGGATGCCTGCGCCCTCGACCGTTCATCTGGCACCGGGCTGCTGGTGCAGCGGTTCGCTTTTGCTGGGGAGTCTGGCATTGGGATACCATTGCCCCCGGCTGTGCACGCTCAGCAACCAAACCACTTCGCTCTCGCTGGGGCATCTGGCACCGGGGTGCCACTGCCCCCAGTTGTACGTTCACAGTGACTTCGACAGTTCACTCTCGTTGGAGCTTCTGGCACCAAGAGGCCGTGCCCCCAGCCGTACGACCTCGCCTACTGCGCTGTTTCTCTCTTCTTGAGGCATCTGGCACCGGGCTGCCAGTGCCCTCTACTGCTTAACATCGACGCCTGCAGCGGTTCGCTTTTGCTGGGGAGTCTGGCATTGGGATGCCATTGCCCCCGGCCGTGCACGCTCGGCAACCGTACCACTTAGCTCTCGCTGGGGCATCTGGCACCGGGGTGCCACTGCCCCCAGTTCTACGTCCAGTGACTTCGACAGTTCGCTCTCCTTGGGGCATCTGGCACCGAGACGTCGGGGGCCCCCAGATGTACGACATCGGCTACTGCACCGGTTCACTCTCCTTGGGGCTTTTGGCACCGGGCTGCCAGTGCCCTCTACTGCTTACCCTCGAAGCCTGCATCCGCATTGTTCCCCAGGGGAGGGCTTCCTTTCTCATCTGTTGCCTGTCGCTTCTTCCATCCCGTTGCTTATGGCCTCCGTCCCTCTCGTTGCGCCCAGCTGCGCCGAGCTCTGGTTCTGGCTCCGTCTGCTCGGCGATTGAAACGATTCTCCTTCTTTATGACGATCACCTGTCTCATCCTCAGGACGTCAACCTTTTCAATGACGCGGCTCCATCTGCCGGTTTTGGGGGTTTTTTTTTACGATGAAAGTTGGTTCGTAGGCAAATGGCCCCAAGAGTTGGAAGGAGACTGCCAGGTCACTTTATCTGCTCTCTTTGAGATCTACCCCATCATCGTCGCCACCACGTTATGGGGCCGTGAATGGAGTCGCCTATCTGTCCTCATCTACTCAGACAATCTCGCAGTAGTTTGACATCATAAATAAAGAAGTTCAGAAGCTTGGCTCCTCATGTAGATGCACACCCGACTCTGGTTCCTCCATATTCAACCTTGTCTTTCAACATCTAAACCCAGCTTTCATGCCCCTGTTCTAGAATCTCAGAACACCATCATCAATAGCCTGTCCCCATGCAACTCTCTCTCCATATCGGTCGGCTTGGAATTGTTTCCACAACTTTCAGGACATGCATAACATCACTTTTCCTTCATTTGATCTCATCACCTTAACCTGCTTCATCACCCACGCCCATTCTGTCTTGGGAAATTAAAACCCAGAGAATCAAAGTCTACCACAGCGGCATTTCGTTCATCTCTAAACTCCTAACCGGTAGTCATGGCCAGCTCATGGCCATCCCCAGATCACCTCACTGCTCAGAGGCCTCTCACGCTAAGAACCAGCCCAAAATCCTCGTAGACTCCCATTAACCACGGATCTGCTGTCACGCTGTATGCACACCATCCGCTCCAGATATAGCATACCTCACGTCAACCAAACTCTAGAGGCAATGTTCATTCTCACCTTCTTCCGTTTCCTCAGATGCTCAGAATTCACTGCTTCGACCCTTCGATACGATCCACG